>NW_015505992.1:228240-287401 GCF_001515645.1 Sinocyclocheilus grahami
TATTTAAAGAGTTTTTATATTTTATATATTTAAAGCGAGTTTTTTGGGCAGTGTAGAGTAGGGCTTGTTGTTTGTCATTTCTCCGATCACAAATGCAGACATGGATTTATGTTTACGCGGCGCGATGCAACGCAACAACTAAAAAGACAGTATAAGTCATTATAATCCGTAATTATGTCCCCACTGGATGCAACAAATGCCTCGTTTATAATGGGTTTTAATGTTTTTGTCTCGTGGCTCCGGCTGGACAGGGCATCATCACAATATGGTAAGATTTCCGTCACACGCTTGAGGTATTCGGCCAATCACAACGCACTGGATAGCTGGCCAATCAGCATACACCTCGCTTTTCAGACCGATGAGCTTTGTAAAAATCGAAGCGTTTCAAAAAGGCGGGGCATAGAGGAGAAACAATAATGTACAGTATGTGGAAAATAAGGTGTTTTTTAACCTTAAACCGCATAAACACATTGCATTACACCAAATACACCAAATAATGTTCTTTTTAGCAGCATCATATGACCCCTTGAACGAATCTGCGGCTTTGGACGATTTGGAGAGTCAGTGATTTTGCTACAGCATTTTGCTTCGTTACTGAATGGAATGGCGACGCCTGGCTCATTAAGACAGCGACTTGCCACCACCTATTTGGAGGTTTTATTTTTAAATGTATAAGTATCACTTCGATTTGCCATCATTGCTTTATATTAATAATACACTTAATGGAATGTTAAGAATATGACATAAAACATGACATATAATTAATAAGGATAGAAAATATTTGCCTCTATGAAGGTAAAAAATGCACCTGTAAATCAATTTAAGGGGGCAAATATAGTCCTTTAATAGAAAAGGTGTGACTAAGTGGTACGCCGAAGAATGTTAAATGGCCCAGGGGTACGCTGCTGTAAAAAGTTTGAGAACCACTGTTCTAAGTGGTTGCTGAGATCACAACAAACTACAAATGTCTCATACTCAACGCTTGCTCCATTTTTTTCGTTCAAGTCATTCGTTGAGCGCCTCTTGTTTTGTTGCTCGTAGTCTTCATCAACATCCAATTGCACCACCTGCTGTTGATGTTTGTAGCAGCAGGTGGAGATTTTGGCTCGGCGCTCTACTGCTTTCCTGCAATTGCGAAACTGAATCTCCAACTGAATTTGAATATGTTAATTTGTAAAGCAAAGGGAACTTCATTTTTTAAAATGAGAATATTTATAATTGAATTTTTAATGATGACAATTTGCGTGAAGCGCTTTCACTGTGGTTTAATATGCAAACTGTGAAATTGCAGCCCTCGCCATATCGCTGTATCAAATATTTTTGTGAAATAGTTCCACAGAGTTCATTTAGCACATTAAAATTCAACTCAAAGAAAATGTAAGGGATTTCCCGGCTTTTCCCAATGAGCAAAATAGCATTTATCAGGATATAATCATTCACTTTATTATTAGTTTTAAGATATCATGCGATTTGTCTGAGAAATATTGTCTAACGTTAACCATTCAATCCCATATGAGAATGGAAACAAAGGCAAAGCTCTAAAACAATCTTTCTAATGTTTAATTAACCTTTTTCGAGTTCCTCTCCTGAAACAGCCAATGAAAACAAAGAATAAAGACACTGGTCGTGACTGACCAATAGGAATGAACTAAAGATGATTTGCCATCAGAATGATTGGCTGAAGTCATCTGAACCGTGTATGTGCGCCGTACGTCAGTAGTAGTACGCTATCAGTAGTGGTACGCTACACCAGCGCTGCACGATGGGTGGAATTAAGGAGCTAGCGATTCTTATTCTATCTTTTTTGTATGTGATATTTGTCAATGGCACTGATGACATTTTGGTAGGCTGCGGGGGTTTTGTCAAGTCAGATGTAGAAATCAATTACTCTGTCGTTGAGGTAAGAAGACTTGAGAGTTCTGGTTTAAAATGATTAGCTGGCTAGCTAGCGCATGACGTTCCGGAAGTGAACTCAGATATATACATCATCTGCCGTCCTAAACAGTTTTGGTTTTAGGTTGTAGATCGCACGATCTGTTGCGCCGTCTGTCGTGAATGTAGCAGGTTGCATGACAGCTAACGTTACCCCCTAACCAACTGTCCAGCATTGTCAGCAAAACACATGATTTGTTCAAGCATGCTTAATATTGTTATTATCACAGATCTGCCTGGGTTAATTAGCATTGCCTCATTCAAATGAATCACTGAAACTATCTGAATTAATTGCTTACAGTTAGACGAGCAATCCGTGTAGTTCATAGTATAATTACGCTATTTCATACGTGTAATAATGTACATACGCACATTATTATAGTTTAATTTTGTTTAGTTTTTTTAGATCAAATACTCTACATGTTATATCTAGTGATAATTCACTGAGATGTGTTAATACGATAACATTGTCAAAAACAAAATGAGTTTATGATGACCATCTTTTTACTATGTGTGTGTTCTTTACAGATCAAGCTGTACACTAAGCAGGGCTCTCTGAAATATCAGACTGACTGTGCACCAATCAATGGTTACTTCATGATCCCTCTCTATGACAAGGTACTGTGACCCAGGAGTGCATGGGCTGTCAGACATCCAAGGTCATTTTAGAATGTCTTGTAGCATTTGTTCTGAATCATAAGGAAGTGTTTTTTTTATGAAGACCTAGGTACCACTAGGTAGCTTCACTTGTAGTAGGGGCTACACGGTATAGAGGAAAATGATATACACTGGCATCTTTTTACGATTTTATGCCTTGAAATAGTAATGCATCCCATATGAATGTTTCCTGTTCTTTCAGGGTAAAGAACTAAGCAAAATGACCTTCTGTAAAAGTATAATCTCACATTAATGGCAGTCAAATGGTGAAGAACAGGCTTAATTTACAGTGAACTTGTGCAAAATGATATCTACAACATCAGTATAAGCAAATTATGGGGAGAGTGAATTCTGTTTTCTATTTGACTGTTTTTCTACTTTTACTAATCTACTCCACTTTTTATATTTAGCATTACTTCCATCGCTGCCGTATAATCTTTTTTTCATATGGCTTATTTCTAATTGTTTCAAATTAATCTTAAAAAGTAGGCCTTGTGAACAAAGGCTAGACTCTATGATTGCAACTAAAACTATTTTGATAATCAGTTCATCTGTACATTATTTCTTTGATAAATCAATTAATCAGATAAAGGCATTATTTTATATTCTGTTCTTAATTGACAGAACATGTTTATCCTATCCATCCAAGGGTTCTCCGCCAAACAATGCACAGATTAAAGGCTATAAAAACGAATATAAATGTTTCTAGTTGTTTTGCTGCTCTTTTCAGCTCCATAAACTTCCTGGATTCCTGCATTTAAATTAGTGCTGGGTGGTATGACCAAAAATGTATATCACGGTATTTTTCCAAATTATACCGGTTTCACGGTACATGACGGTATTTTTTTTTTTTCATGCATGACCGGGTGTTAACCATATTTTCTACTGATTGAGAGAGGAAATACTGCAGTATATTGACTTAGAATGCCCTATTTTATTAACATAATGAGTGAATATTGTCAAAAAATACCACACTAAATAGTGATTAAACACGACCCCTTTTAATACATGTTAACCAGGAGTCTCTCTCATTTATAATCGCGGCATCGTCTGCATCTACACTAAAGAGCGGCTATGCGGTTGTTTTGGCTATATTATTTTTTGTCTCATGCCTGCGTCTGAGTAACAAACTAAAAAAAACAACAAACAAAAAAGTGCATGTTGTATTAACAGACGCACTACCCTCATATTTATAATTCCAAACAATCAGTAAGCGACAGGTGCTTGGAAACGCTGTTTTGTACTCATTTATTGACGAGTCGGCTGCGGTGCGGCCAACTGAATGCGCTGCTTCTCTGCCGCTCACTGAACAGAACAGACGCCGAGAGAGGTGACACTTTTCCTGGAAAGTCAGACCTCGCGTTCGCGGGACAGCACTGGCGAAATCTTCCAACTGAACCATAGCTAAGGTTTATCCCAAAAAGTCGCTAGGTTTGTCAGTATGAATATTCTATGCAAAAAAAGCCGCTAAAAGGGTCTGAAAGTTGCTAAATCTAGTGCTAAAGTCGCGCTTGTGTGTGTGTGTGAGATGTGGGAGCTGATGGCAGGGGGCGGTGGATATTTGTGGTGGTCAATGTGGATATTGTGGATGAGTTATTCTGTGTCATCACGTTCTATTAGTTCTACAGCTTCAGTTTTGGAACTTTCATGCTTAGTAACACATACAGCTGTTCCCTCACCACAGAGCAACAGTGAAAAGGGACCCCTCTCAAACAGTGTTGCGTTCCGAACGTTGTTTAAGTGACATACACCAGTATTGCGGTATTTAAAAAATGTATATCATAACAAAAATAAACACCGGTATTCGGTATGAACCGGTATACCGCCCAGCACTAATTTAAATCAAATTGCAATGCATATCACAGCCCTTAGGAGTTCATTCGGAATATATCACGACATTTTATATATTGTACAGTCATAATCTGCAGAATGGTGAAGATTTCCCAGGGGAGTTTAAACTAATCACATATTGGCATAGGACTCGCAAATTGCTGCAAGCTTTCTCTGGTGGTGTAAATTGGGGCAAAATTCATCTTTGACATGCCCGTCTATTTTTAACTGGAACAGGAGTCAAGTGGGCTGAGGGACCGCCTATCAGGCTCTTACAATGCCGTATTTCATCCTTAAACCAGCAGTTTCACCTTAATTCACATCATCAGAGAGGAAGTTTCCAGCCTCAGTGACTTACTGTAGATGAATGTCACAATGTCAACATATACGTATGACCCACAATAGATTCTAATAATTTTAATGAAATTAGTGAGTCATGCTTTCGTTTGTTAAAATTTAGCCTGGTGGTTTGTGTATGTGTTTGTGTTAATAGGGATTACAATCTTTTACAGGGTGATTTTGTTATAAAGATAGAACCACCATCAGGATGGAGCTTTGGTAAGAAATGATTTCACATATCAAGTGGTGGTTATATCATGCAATAAAATCATGAATGATTCAATTTCAGAGTTCTTGTATACTCTTTAATCTGCTCTTGATCAATCCAGGGTTCACTAAAGTGGACTCACTATTCACCTGTCACGTATTGTGCTATACATTATCTGTATGCAGAACCAACAGCTGTGGAACTACATGTGGATGGAATTACAGACATCTGCACTAAAGAACAAGACATCAACTTTGTTTTTACGGGGTTTTCAGTCCTGGGAACTGTAAGTTGAAATTGTATCCACATGACTTAACTAAAAAAAAAATTACAAATCTGATCATTTTCTTCCCTCCTTTAGGTCTTGAGTAAAGGGCATTTATTGGGGCCTGCAGGGGTTGAAGTAAGTTTGAGAAAAGCAGGAGAAGATGATGTCCTTCAGAGTGTCCTCACGCAAGCTGGAGGCCAGTGAGTAGATACTGTGTAGTGGTCAAGCTAGACTTCAGATACTACAACTGACTGCAGCAGCATTGCAACATCACACAATGCTGAGTCATTTTTTAACAACTAAATTCAACAAGAGGGCAATCTGTAATATGTAGATCCTCTATTGGTCATGTGTCAAATTCTCAAGCATATGTATGAATTTGAAGTGTCTGGAACGCCAAGTTTGAATTTTCTGTGTTTATATGTATTAGGGCTAGAGCCCTGCACGGGCCTCAAATATAGGCCCTAGCCCGGCCCTGGCCCGAGATGCTCAGGCCCGGCCCGGGTCCGACAGCTCATCAGAATTCTTGGCCCAAGTCCAACCCGAGCCCGTCTTTTTTTCCCCCCTTCTCCCAAAATAGCTTATACTACTGTTTCAGCTATTAAAATAGTTCATTTTGTATGTAATGTCAAAGTGATTATATTTCGTTTCGTTTTTTTAAGAAGTTAATTTAGAACGTTTGGAGCATTTTATTTGTTCGTTAAATGTAAGTTTTTGATTTTTTTACAGTAACGACCAAGCGGCCAGCGGCAGACAGTGAGTTGATCATAGCCTGTGTTTGATCAATTTAGCCTTCTCAAATAATCACGACTATAAAATCTATAGATATAAAACAGTTCAAGCATATTACAATGTTAGTTTAAATGTTTTACCTATATAAATGTGCGCTATTAGACGCATATCTAATCGTTTGTGCGTAGAGCTAAAGCGCGCTTTACAGGACATGGAGGAGCCGGCGCGATCACTTGCATTGGAAACAACTTAAAATATGCCGTATTTATTGCTCATAAAGGTAAGAGTAATACATCACTCGGAACTATAAAGGCTCTAATTTTATTTGTGTGCACTCACAATATCAACAAAGCGTTGTGCTTTTATAAAATAAAGGATACATACAGGATGTGCTTTCTGTAATTTCGGCCAAGAGCACTTCACAATGATGAACCGAAACTCAGCGAATACTTGCTTCAAAAACTTGCTAAATATATCTATAGAAAGCTTTAAATTACTACTTTAAAACTAAATAATTCGAATCAAAAACTATTTTTACGGATTTTATACAATCTGTAAAGATGCATTTCTCAGGATCAGGATCGTCGTCTTCATCTTTACTAATTTATTAATAAATAATTCAAATATCTCATTATTTCCCCCCGACACATTCAAGGTAATTGTACTTTTGCTGGGGCTTTGCAGCACGCTTTAGCCTATTGCGTGCGTTTTTTGCTGTCATGTGCAAGGATATGTTTGCAGATTCTGTACTGCACATGGCCAATTGACTCACTGTTTGCCATGGTAATCAAATCAAGGCTCTTCCAAAATACAGCTTTTCCGAAGCATTGGGAACTTTTAGTAACTCCCCACGCTCCAACTTCTCCCTGATGCTGTGCATGGTGAACTGTCACCTATATGCTAATGCGTGTGTATGTGCGTTGCGTATTGCGTAGGCGATGTATAATATTTATAATATAATCAATATAACAATATTTCATACAGTAGCCTATGTGTGCTCTGCGCATATATGTCACAATAAAAGGAGAGAAGCTAAATGAGCCTGAGCCCGATCTGTAAAAAAAAAAAAGGTCCCGGCCCGAATGGACTCAGCGTGTCGGGCCCCATCGGGACCCGACGGGGGCTTGCAGACCTCTAATTAGGGCTGCACGATTATGACAAAAATCATAATTGTCGATTATTACCTTGAAATTGTTATTACGATTATCACAATTTACATTGAATGATTTTTATACCATTGTTTTATGCAACTGCATGCCGTATATTTATATGAAAATTAACAACCTTAAAACACTCTAACTGAAAAACTTTTAGTGCTTTTCTATAGTATTAAGCTTCAAAAACTTGCTAAATATATCTATAGAAAGCTTTAAATTACTACTTTAAAACTAAATAATTCGAATCAAAAACTATTTTTACGGATTTTATACAATCTGTAAAGATGCATTTCTCAGGATCAGGATCGTCGTCTTCATCTTTACTAATTTATTAATAAATAATTCAAATATCTCATTATTTCCCCCCGACACATTCAAGGTAATTGTACTTTTGCTGGGGCTTTGCAGCACGCTTTAGCCTATTGCGTGCGTTTTTTGCTGTCATGTGCAAGGATATGTTTGCAGATTCTGTACTGCACATGGCCAATTGACTCACTGTTTGCCATGGTAATCAAATCAAGGCTCTTCCAAAATACAGCTTTTCCGAAGCATTGGGAACTTTTAGTAACTCCCCACGCTCCAACTTCTCCCTGATGCTGTGCATGGTGAACTGTCACCTATATGCTAATGCGTGTGTATGTGCGTTGCGTATTGCGTAGGCGATGTATAATATTTATAATATAATCAATATAACAATATTTCATACAGTAGCCTATGTGTGCTCTGCGCATATATGTCACAATAAAAGGAGAGAAGCTAAATGAGCCTGAGCCCGATCTGTAAAAAAAAAAAAGGTCCCGGCCCGAATGGACTCAGCGTGTCGGGCCCCATCGGGACCCGACGGGGGCTTGCAGACCTCTAATTAGGGCTGCACGATTATGACAAAAATCATAATTGTCGATTATTACCTTGAAATTGTTATTACGATTATCACAATTTACATTGAATGATTTTTATACCATTGTTTTATGCAACTGCATGCCGTATATTTATATGAAAATTAACAACCTTAAAACACTCTAACTGAAAAACTTTTAGTGCTTTTCTATAGTATTAAGCCTCAAATGTCAACTAAACATCGGATTGGTTTCTTCTTTAAATTATAAAAAAGTAAAAATATGTCTGGTATTATAATGTTATACTAAAATTAAAATAATGAGAAAAACCCTTAAGATAACATGTAGAAAGAAAAAAACACATCTTAAGCACGCAGAATAACATAAGTGGACTTTGAACGATTAATTGCCACTTTGAACGATTACGTAATTGTGGCATCCATAATTGTAATCGCGATTAGATTAATTGTGCAGCCCTAATATGTATATAATAATATGTCACCCTGGACCACAAAACCAGTCATAAGTAGCACGAGTATATTTGTAGCAATAGCCAAAAATAATTAGGATATTATGTAAAGATCATGTTCCATGAAGATATTTTGTAAATTTCCTAAAGTAAATATATCAAAACTTAATTTTTGATTAGTAATATGCATTGCTAAGAACTTCATTTGGACAAGTTTAAAGGCGATTTTCTCAATATTTAGATTTTTTTTGCCCCCTCAGATTCCAGATGTGCAAATAGTTGTATCTCGGACAAATATTGTCAAATCCTAACAAACCATACATCAATGGAAAGCTTATTTATTCATCTTTCGAAATCTCAAATTCGAAAAAATTGACACTTAAGAATGGTTTTGTGGTCCAGGGTCACATATTATGTTTTTAATTTTTTTTTAATTGTCATGCAAAATATTAAGTCAAATATTCTATTTTGTATATAATTGAAAAATGACCAATCAAATAAATAATCACAGTCAAAGAGATCTGAATTACACGATATAATTCTATGAATTATGAATTCTATGACTATGAATTCAGATTGAATGTCATTACTCCATTGGCCTATAGGTTATGATAAATAATTTTTTGAGTAACATTATGAAATAGTATTTTTTTTATTTGCAACAATTCCTGAAATTATTAAATTAAACAATAAAACAATACCCAACTGGACGCCTTCTGCCCTATTTTGAGGGGGTTATCTTACCCTAAGGGTCTGTCTTTAACTATTCACATCAAAATAATATTCAGTGTCCATAAATACCATTTAACAAATATACATAAAAACATCTTACCCTGTCTGTGTTGCTTTTTCACAGGTATGCTTTCCTCAAAGTGCTTCCAGGAAGTTATGACATCACCGCCTCCCATGCCTCATGGACCATGGAGCAGGTATATAGTACAAACTGTCTTGTTGACAAAACATATTTCTCAGTGACGAATGTGTCAACACCTGAAGAAAGATGTTCATGCCACTACAGTTATGTTTGTTCATTCATTACATTTATGTCAAAGCATTTCATTTAAATGTAAATGCAGGTTTATTTTCTAAGAAAACTTGGTTCACTATTTGTTCCCTCACAGAGCTCAACCACTGTGGTTGTGTCAAATGAAAATGCCCCCGCCGCAGTTCCTCTTGTGGTAAAGGGCTATGATGTCTCTGGAGAGGTGCAGAGTGATAGTGAACCCATGAAAGGAGTCAGCTTCCTCCTTTACTCTGCCAGTGTAACACAGGAGGTAAAAGGTTTTATTAGATTCATAGCCTGACCACAAAAACATGGTCCACACAAAATAACTTTGAATGAATGCCATTCCATAATTTGATAATGTCTTCTAATGTTCACAAACTCATGATCTGTCATCCAGTAGACTTTAAACTAATTGATGATTTATTCAGGATATCAATGGCTGCAGTGTGGCTTCTGTGGATGGGGCTTTAGTCGGCGACCCCTCCCTTGTGTATTTGTGCAGTTCCCAATCTCGTGAGGATGGCACTTTCTCATTCCCCTGCCTTCGCAGCGGTGAATACACTGTGGTAAGAATTTATTGTCACCAACCTTCATATTATTTGATCATGCCTGCTTATATGATATATAGTATTTCACAAAGAAATAAAATATGGTTTGTTATTGTCAGAAGGACGTTATTATTGATGGTTCAAATTGTGAGAGGAAAAGAATAACAAGCTGGCTCTGTATACTGGCTCTACAGACAAAGACAGCAGTGTCGTTTTGGTCATTTTTCTTAGATTTTTATTTATTTTTTCTAAATAATGCAAAGAAACTGATTCATTCATGCTTTTATTTTCTCTCTCCTTGACTATTGAAATCTGACTTATTTAAGATATGTATTGATAAAACTCAGTTGATACAAAATTGTACAGAATGCTTCAGGTCCAGAAAGGGAGATGACATTACATCAGTTTTGTCATTTTCATGGATTGCCCGTTCATTTAAGGATTGATTTTTAAAGTTCTTCTACTGATTTTTAAAGCACCAAATTACTTGGCACATTCATAAGTTTTTGACTGTCTATTATGCTTATGTTCCTAATTATTAAGGCCTTAAAGGGGTCCTATTATGCTCTTTTACAAAGTCTTCATTTTGATTTGGGGGTGTTCTAGAACATGCTCTCATGCTTGGTGGTTCGAAAAACGCATTATTTTTCACATAATTTACATCGTTACATTACCTTTCTCCCCAGCCTGCCACAAACGGCTCGATTAGTTCCGGCTTTGATGAAGGTCCGCCTTCCGAAAAACAAAATGTGATGTGATTGGTTAGCTGTCCCAGTGCGTTGTGATTGGCGAACAGCTTAGATGGTGTTTCAGTACTGCCACGCCCCCTTGCTCCGTCTTTAAACAAACGCTTTTGGGAATCCGGCACTGTACTCCCTCGTGTTGTGGAAGCTGTCCTCAGTAAAATGCGCAGCACACAATAGCAAATTGGGGTTATAATGCTCAGGAACAGAGTTAAAAAGTAAATTGCAACCACTGTTTCCTGACATCATCCGCTTTCGGAAGTGAAAAAAAACAGCGTTTCAGGCGGTCGCACACCGGATGAGAAGTGCAGTGTCGCACCACGTCTTTAAAATTCAAATACATTATTTTCTATGAGTATAGGAACACCGGCGGCGCCGTTCGGCGTCTGTCCGCGGCGCCCAGCTACGTCGTGTTGTACTTGTAAGAATTGTTCTAGCCAGCGGTTCTCAATTCCAGTCCTCGCGTACCCCCGCTGTGCATGTTTTGCACGTCTCTCTTTGTTAACACACCTGATTCAGATCAACCTGTTAGAAGTGAGCACCGTGCATGAACTGTGTTCCGATTGACATGGTCCCTACACAGTGTCCATTACTCCCTACTCGCTGCTCTTTTGGCTCACTGCAATATAACGAAATGATGGTTAGATTAGATCTTTGTGTGGATCATATGGCCTGTCCTGCATACAAATTCCTACTGGATTATTCCAATTAATGGCAAATTTTTGGGGGTACATGTAAACTGATATTTCCTTATGGTACATTAAAGCAAAAAATATAAATATTTTCTGGTGAAAAATCTAATGTGCCTAAGACTTTTGATCAGTATCTTATTACTTTCTGGTTCGACTTTAAATTTAAATAATTTGATTATAATTTCATCCATCTCATGCAGCCTTATTTATGATGTAAAGATAAAGCACAGATGTCAGTCTTTTTTAAACTTGTCTCTTCTTGAATTGTAGGTCCCATATTACAGGGGAGAGAGAATCACTTTTGACGTTGCTCCTTCTCGTATGGATTTCAAAGTAGAACACAGCAGTTTAACGTTGGAGGTGAGTTTCTCATTTCTCTGACTTGTTCTCACAGATTTGGAGACATAAATTAACATCTTAATTGACAATTTGGGTTGGACACTGTTATAATAATTTTTACGTAATGTGTTCAAATGGACACTAAATCATTATTAGGAAAAAATTATAATTAAATAATCTATATAAAACGGTCAGTCTTTCTCAGCAGCCTAACCTGGTTTCTAACCTGTTTTTCCTATTTTGTCTCTCAGCCAATATTCCGGGTCATGGGATTCTCTGTGATGGGCAGAGTTCTGAATAGCCCCAATGGAGAGGGTGTTGCAGATGCTGTAGTAACGCTTAACAACCTAATGAAAGGTAACTGTGATGATATACATCAGTGAAATTAACATAATTAGGCATATTAGGGTATGTCCTAAGTACTCCACAATTCACGCTTAATTAACAAATTTATGGTAAATTAACACATTGAATTATATTTTGCTGCCTCCTTGATCTCTTTCACAGTGGAGACTAAAGAAGATGGTTCATTTCGTTTGGAGAATATGACCACAGGCACTTACACCATCAACACGCACAAGGAGCTGATGTTCTTTGAGCCAATCACTGTGAAGATTGCTCCCAGCACCCCTCAGCTGCCAGACATCATCACTGCAGGGTGAGTATCCAGGCAAGAATCATCCTCAGAAAGCTGAGACCTAAAAGACTTTAGGTCTCGGCCCTCTATCTTTAGGAGTCCGATTTGAAATCTCTGCCCCACTTTGTCATTTTCAGGTTTAGCGTGTGTGGTCACATCTCAGTCACCCGTCTTCCTGAAACGGTTAAACAGCTTGGGCACTACAAAGTTACACTCTCGGCTCAGAGACAGGATCAGGGCTTTTTCCGCACTGTCGAAAGTGACAGTCATGGAGCGTTCTGCTTTCAAGTTAAACCAGGAGACTACAGTGTACAGGTAATGAGAATTTACGTTGTGACGCCACATGACTTTAAAATTAGCGTAATTGCATGTTAATTTAGATTGTTGTGTGCTGTCCAGGTGACCCTCCCTGAAAGTGATGTGAAGGCTGGGCTTACTCTTCAGCCATACTCTCTCGATATCTCACTTGTGGATCGTCCTATCACTGACCTTCTCTTCACTCAGTTCATAGCATCTGTTTCTGGCTCCGTGTCCTGTCTTGGTGAGCTGGTTTTTCATGTCCGCTGTCAAATTCAATTAGATAAATGTGTTTTCTGTCTTTGGCTCAAGTGATTGAATTGTCCCATCAGTGGCATGTGGAGATCTGACAGTCACTCTTCAGCCTGTGAGCAGACAGGGAGAGAGGCATAACCTCCAGTTGTCTGGCAGCAGTGAAACTCTCAGCTTTACTTTCAATAATGTGTTACCCGGGAAGTACAAAGGTAAGCACTGTTTTGGCATGTTTTGATTTTAATGAGCAATAGAGATGGTTATCATTATGGTATTAAATACGTACAATACCATTCAAATTTTGCAGTCAAATTAATATTTTTATTCAGCAGGGATGAATTAAATTGATAAAAAAGTGACACTAAAGACGTTTAGATTATTGAAAAATGTAAACATTTCTAATTGAAATAAATACTGTTCATTTTTAACTTTTTATTCATCAATGAATACTGAAAAAAAGTATCAAGGTTTCCACAAAAATATTAAGCAGTACAATAATTTTTAACTGATAATAATACAACATTTTTCTTGAGCACCTTTTCAGCATATTAGAATGATTTCTGAAGGAGCATATGTCACTGAAGACTGAAAAAAAGATCTTACCAACCCCAAACCTTTGAATGATAGTTAAAATAGTCAGCATTTGTTTTGGAGTTGTTGTTGTTGGTGTGTGTGTGTGTGTGTGTGTGTGTGTGTGTGTGTGTGTGTGTGTGTGTGTGTGTGTGTGTGTGTATGTGTGTAATTATGTAATTAATTTATTTTTCTCAAATTTAACCCATATATAAATCTATGATGTATTATAATGTGTGTGTGTGTGTGTGTGTGTGTGTGTGTGTATGTGTGTAATTAATTAATTAATTTATTTTTCTCAAATTTAACCCATATATAAATCTATGATGTATTATAATAGATGACCTTGGGTAGGTTCTAAACAGCTAAACATTATGCAATTAATCAAAATAGAAAAAGTGAGAACGTTAAAGTGATAGTTCACCCAAAAATTAAAATTACCCCATGATTTACTCACCCTCAAGCCATCCTAGGGGTATATGACTTTCTTCTTTCAAACAAATACAATTGGAGTTATATAAAAAAAAATATCCTGGTTCCTCCAAGCTTTATAATGGCAGTGAATGGGTATTGAGATTTTGAAGTCCAATAAAGTGCATCCATCCATCATAAAAAGTGCTCCACACAGCCCTGGGGGTTAATAAAGACCTTCTGAAGAGAATTGATGCGTTTGTGTTAGAAAAATGTCCATAATTAAAGGGGTCATATGATGCTGCTAAAAAGAACATTATTTTGTGTATTTGGTGTAATGAAGTGTGTTTATGTGGTTTAAGGTTAAAAAAACACATTATTTTCCACATACTGTACATCATTGTTTCTCCTCTATGCCCCGCCTTTCTGAAATGCGTTGATTTTTACAAAGCTCATCGGTCTGAAAAAACGAGGTGTGCTCTGATTGGCCAGCTATCCAGTGCGTTGTGATTGGCCGAATTCCTCAAGCGTCGTGTGATGAAAATGTTATGTCCCTTACCATATTGTGATGCCTGCAGCAACCACATGTGACGACCCCAAGCTGGACTCCGTTTCGTCCACGGTGAAAGCCGATCCGGCGATCCACAGCGCGAAATTGAAGTATTTGCTCAGCGACCAGCACGGCTCAGCTCCAGACATGACGAAGCGATATCATCCTCTTTTGGAAGGCCAAACAAAGTAGTTTCGCTTTCACAACGAAGCACACAGTGCCTTCACGACATGGTCGGCGACAACAATACTACAGCGAGAATAAAAGTTACGCCTTCTTTCTTTGCGTGAACATTTGGGCGGTGTTATGCAAATCTTCCAGATAGTGACGTAGGTATGTGGGGGCGTGTTCGAACCAGCCGTTTTAGGTAGGTGTGGCTGATTCTTAACTTTTATAAAGAATATCTCTTTGGATTTGAGACTTTAGTCTTTGCAACTTTACAGATCTTCTTTATGCACCAAGAGCTTGTAACACTCCAAAGAGAAAGGAAAAATTGAAATCGCATCATATGACCCCTTTAAGTTTGCTTTTGTTTTAGGGTTGCTTCTAATTGTTATTCTCAAATGAGTTGTTCACAAGAACATTGTTACAGACATAGTTTCTGTTATTCTGATATGCCCTTGTTTATATTACAGACACCATTCATATCTGTCTGTATTTGCTGATCGTAATGTGTTATGCAGAATTTTGACGATTATTTTACATCTTCTTGCCAGTGTCAAACCTGAAAAGAACCTTGCAGAAGTGTAAAATGATGGGATGGATGGAGCAGATTTCTGGTCATGGACTCAGTGGGTCATACCAGCTAAGCTATCCGTATTACCCAAGGTAAGTTTAGCTCACCCTAAGCCAGCTTGTTATTGCTAACTAAAACTAAAATTGTTAAAAATTGTTTTTGGTAACTGAAATAAAATGAAACATAATTAGTACTTGAAAAATGTTGCCTTGGCAGCTAACAGAAATAAAAGACGTTTTAAGTAGTTTTAAATCAAATTAAAAGAAGCTTTAAATACTTAAACTGAAATAAAAATTAAAGCTGAATAGAAATATAAAAAACTAACAGAAATGACTGCAGCACATAAGAAATTACTACAATTAAAATTAAACTGAAAATATAAAATTAATAAAATATAAAAACTCCACAAATCTTAGTTCCTAAAGGGATAGTTCACCCAAAAATGAAAATTCTGTCATCATTTACTCACCGTCATGTATTTTCAAAGCTCAGTGACAATGATTTCTTCTGTGGAATATAAAAGAAGATATTTTGAAGAATGTTTCAGCCATTTTGTCCATACAGTGGATGTCAATAGGGTCCAAAACTATTCTGAGACAATATTTTGTTTTGCACAAAAGAAAGTTATACAGGTTTGGGGTTTTGGGGTGAACTTGGATTGTGTGCACATAATTGTTTCTTGAGGTAGTTTTTGAGGTTTGTTGATTTTGTCATAGAAGTGCCTTAAAGGTGAAATTTTAAGGCATTCTATGAGATGATAAAATTGAATAAACTTCTCCTCTCTGCAGCCCGGCAGTTCTGTTTCCAGAAATGATGGCAAAACTTAAACAGAAGGAAGGACAGACGCTCAAACGCAAGAGAAGTGATGAATCTGATGAAGAATCCGAAGAAGCGGCAGAAGAAGAATCTGAAGAGGAAGAATCGGATGAGGATGAGCCTCCTCGAAGAAAGAGGTGAAGTATATCACATAACAGTATCAGTGTGACATTATCTAATGTCATAGAGACTTTTGGCTTGGGCAAGGCTAAACATGCTTTTTGTTTGTCTACAGGACCCAGCGTGCAAACCGAACGTCTGCGTCTAAAGCTCGTCAAAATAAAAGGGCTAAAACAGTCAGCAGAAAACCTCCTGCTTCAAAGAGATCAGTTGCATCGGCCAAGAAAGCCCCTCCACCAGCCAAGAAACCAGCCGCTGTGAGCAAAGCAGCGTCTCGAAAGGTACCAGCGCCTGTTAAAGCCACACCAGTCAAGAAGGCCACACCAGTCAAGAAGGCCACACCAGTCAAGAAGGCCACACCAGTCAAGAAGGCCACACCAGTCAAGAAGGCCACACCAGTCAAGAAGGCCACACCAGTCAAGAAGGCCACACCAGTCAAGAAGGCCACACCAGTCAAGAAGGCCACACCAGTCAAGAAGGCCACACCAGTCAAGAAGGCCACACCAGTCAAGAAGGCCACACCAGTCAAGAAAGCCATACCAGTCAAGAAAGCCACACCAGTCAAGAAAGCTGCCCCAACCAGTAAACCGAAAACACCAGTAGCCAAAAAGATGACAAGCAGGGGGTCCAAACGGCCGTCGCCCAAAGCAGCTAAGAAGGAGGCAACTGAATCTGCCGTGAAGGCTAAGCCAGCCGCCCGCAAGTCACTCCGAGCCCGGAAATGAATCCCGCGCTTACCGATGGCAGAAAAGATCAACTGTAGTTGCGTAGACTGCAGTGCTGGCTATTTTCTCCTCTTATTTTTGTAGAAACTTCCATGTTCTCCTCGTCTTGGGGCCTCTGATGAATATAGGACCTCTTCAAAGTTATTCTGCCATTCAAATACAGGCATTTTATGTTCAATATTCTTAAATTACAGGTAAAGGTATAGCATAGAAATGCTACTGTTTGTTAAGATGCTCATTCAGGTCACCGTTATGAGAACATCTAGAAGGAGCTGTTCTCGCTTGTGTATCAAGAAAAAATCAATTATTTAAAGTTCCTGTAGTCAGTCTTTCTGTAGAGGCAAGCATTTCAGTTATTCAGTCGCCCCTTTCTCATCAGTGTTCATGAAAACTCTCTTTGTAAATTTTAGTTCCATTTTTTTGGGAGGTCATGTTTTGTGAATTTAGGTCTTTAGCTACTATTGTAATCAAGAACGTTTTGTTGATGTTGGTTCTTTCGTGTAAGTCGAAGTAAAGAACGATTATTGATGCCTAACTTTCAGTTGAACAGTCTAAATGAATGCACAATTGGATTTATTAAGATGCATTAAAGAAACATTGGCATCCATATCCACAACTGTCTTTTTGTTCTGTATAGTCTATGATGAAGAATATAAGTTGAAAAGATTTTCCGAGCAGATGTTTAAAACATTTGACACTATTAACCCGGTCATACTCTTGTGTGTTAGTTTATCAGAGGGGTTAGATGTAATTTTATGAGCATTGCTCACCTTACCGTGCATGCATGTAACTGATACACTTTTCTGTAGTCCTTAATAAAGTGACTTTATTTGTACTTCATTATTTGGCCATTGTTTTGTTTTGGTGGCTTGGTTTATAATTCAGTTGAGGTTAATGATAAACCAGCAATTTTAAAAGCTGTTACCAAATGATTCAAGCACTGAAATACAAGGTTTGTCTCCTTATCAGAGCGAGGCTCTATTAATGTTAAATTCACCATAGCAAATTCTTACTCCTGTTCTAACATGCACAAAAGGCATGCTTTAAATTAGTATACTAAGCACTGAAATGTTTACATACAACAACTTGTCTGGAGACTTGCTTTGACTTGTCTTGGAGCTTACAGTAGGCCTATCTCAAGTATATTTACAGACCGTGTTGAAAAAACCAGCATATGCTGGTTAGGTATGTTTTGAAGCTGGGATGCTGGTTTAAGCTGGTCATGTGCTGGTCCGTCTAGTTTAAGACCATCTAAGGACCAGCTTAAACCAGCAAAGGTCCAGCTAAAACCAGCATCCCAGCTTCAAAACATACCTAACCAGCATATGCTGGTTTTTTCAACACGGTCTGTAAATATACTTGAGATAGGCCTACTGTAAGCTCCAAGACAAGTCAAAGCAAGTCTCCAGACAAGTTGTTGTATGTAAACATTTCAGTGCTTAGTATACTAATTTAAAGCATGCCTTTTGTGCATGTTAGAACAGGAGTAAGAATTTGCTATGGTGAATTTAACATTAATAGAGCCTCGCTCTGATAAGGAGACAAACCTTGTATTTCAGTGCTTGAATCATTTGGTAACAGCTTTTAAAATTGCTGGTTTATCATTAACCTCAACTGAATTATAAACCAAGCCACCAAAACAAAACAATGGCCAAATAATGAAGTACAAATATAGTCACTTTATTAAGGACTACAGAAAAGTATATCAGTTGCATGCATGCAGGGTAAGGTGAGCAATGCTCATAAAATTACATCTAACCCCCCTGATAAACTAACACACAAGTGTATGACCGGGTTAGTAGTGCGTCAAATGTCTTAAACATCTGCTTGGAAAATCTTTTCAACTTATATTCTTCTTCGTAGACTATACAGAACAAAAAGAGATTTACTCACCCTCAAGCCATCCTAGGGGTATATGACTTTCTTCTTTCAAACAAATACAATTGGAGTTATATAAAAAAAAATATCCTGGTTCCTCCAAGCTTTATAATGGCAGTGAATGGGTATTGAGATTTTGAAGTCCAATAAAGTGCATCCATCCATCATAAAAAGTGCTCCACACAGCCCTGGGGGTTAATAAAGACCTTCTGAAGAGAATTGATGCGTTTGTGTTAGAAAAATGTCCATAATTAAAGGGGTCATATGATGCTGCTAAAAAGAACATTATTTTGTGTATTTGGTGTAATGAAGTGTGTTTATGTGGTTTAAGGTTAAAAAAACACATTATTTTCCACATACTGTACATCATTGTTTCTCCTCTATGCCCCGCCTTTCTGAAATGCGTTGATTTTTACAAAGCTCATCGGTCTGAAAAAACGAGGTGTGCTCTGATTGGCCAGCTATCCAGTGCGTTGTGATTGGCCGAATTCCTCAAGCGTCGTGTGATGAAAATGTTATGTCCCTTACCATATTGTGATGCCTGCAGCAACCACATGTGACGACCCCAAGCTGGACTCCGTTTCGTCCACGGTGAAAGCCGATCCGGCGATCCACAGCGCGAAATTGAAGTATTTGCTCAGCGACCAGCACGGCTCAGCTCCAGACATGACGAAGCGATATCATCCTCTTTTGGAAGGCCAAACAAAGTAGTTTCGCTTTCACAACGAAGCACACAGTGCCTTCACGACATGGTCGGCGACAACAATACTACAGCGAGAATAAAAGTTACGCCTTCTTTCTTTGCGTGAACATTTGGGCGGTGTTATGCAAATCTTCCAGATAGTGACGTAGGTATGTGGGGGCGTGTTCGAACCAGCCGTTTTAGGTAGGTGTGGCTGATTCTTAACTTTTATAAAGAATATCTCTTTGGATTTGAGACTTTAGTCTTTGCAACTTTACAGATCTTCTTTATGCACCAAGAGCTTGTAACACTCCAAAGAGAAAGGAAAAATTGAAATCGCATCATATGACCCCTTTAAAACTTTATAAACCGTAATCGCTAGCTTCCACTAACTGTCGTATGCGTGTTCACGAGAGAGTGGCGTTCCAGCGGATGGCGTAGGACATAGGTGTAACGTAAGCTCCGGTGAGAATATGCTAGTCTCGCGAGAACCAAGTTTTGTTTACAGCAAAGGAAAACCGTCCCCTTCTGGCTTTATAAAACTTTATAAACCGTAATCGCTAGCTTCCACTAACTGTCGTATGCGTGTTCACGAGAGAGTGGCGTTCCAGCGGATGGCGTAGGACATAGGTGTAACGTAAGCTCCGGTGAGAATATGCTAGTCTCGCGAGAACCAAGTTTTGTTTACAGCAAAGGAAAACCAGTCTCCTCTTGGCTTACAGTATATCGAAATCCTGCGACATTTTTCTTTACAAATCCTCGTTTTGTACTTCTAATTCGTGACCGTTTTTTTGTTTTGCTCTCTCCTCTGCGCTTCCGCATTCTTCACTTCTCATCGGAGCTTACGCTATGCCTACATCATCCGCTGGAACTCAACTCTCTCGTAACCGCGCATACGACAGTGGAAGCTAGAGATAATGGTTTATAAAGTTTTAAATATGGACATTTTTCTTACACAAATGCATCGATTCACTTCAGAAAGCCTTTATTAACCCCCCAGAGCGGTGTAGAGTACTTTTTATGATGGATGGATGCACTTTATTTTGCTTCGAAATCTCAACCACCATTCACTGCCATTATAAAGCTTGGAAGACCCAGGACATTTTTTTAATAAAACTCCAATTGTATTCGTCTGAAAGAAGAAAGTCATATACACCTAGGATGGCTTGAGGGTGAGTAAATCATGGGGTAATTTTCATTTTTGAGTGAACTATCCCTTTAAGAATCAAATACATTGCTATTGTAATATTACTATTGTATAGTAACATAAGATAGGATATTATTATAATCATGATTATTCAATTTTAATTTTAAAGAACAATAATATATTTTAATTATTTGTAACTACAAAAATAGCAAAATGATAAATAATGTTGTTTTTACATATTGTATTTAATGTGATTTTAAATTCAGATTAAGAAAAAAATTTAACAACCTCTGGTTATCACAGTGTCTATCACCCAAGAAGAGTGGTGCTGGAAGCAAAAGTCAGTGGAGATCGATGTACTTGACTCATACGTGGAGGGAGTGGAGTTCAGACAAACCGGATATTTGCTGCGCTGCTCACTGTCCCATGCCATTACTCTGGTGAGGCCTGAAAACATTCAATATTTAAAGATGACTGAACACAGTTGCCAAAATCAGCTGTTACAAGCCTAAAATAGTAATGCTGATGATGGCATATTTGACCAAAATTTTAGGAATTTTTCCAAGATGGCAGCTCACCAGAGAACGTTGGCATTTACAATCTGTCCAAAGGAGTCAATCGCTTCTGTCTGTCCAAGCCAGGTGAGCTCAGCCTTTTCTGTTTTGTAAGTTCATTAAGTCCATAAAGCCTGCAGTGCTTAAAATATTTATTTTTAATCTAAGGTCTTTATAAAGTGACTCCGCGTTCCTGTCACCAGTTTGAACAAGATTACTACACCTACAACACGTATGTAACTGCCGTTGCCAAGCATTTTATTAAAATCAAAGTAGCTGCCACAGCTTTCTACCTTTTGATCTGGTGCTTTTGCAGCACTTGCATGTTGTGTAACATTGTTGAATGAAAAGGGGTTCATTTTTTTTGCCCTTATTCCTTAGGTCTGCCCCAAGCATTTTAACCCTGACTGCTGTTAGACACCACATGACAGGACTCATTACCACTGATAAGATGCTGGATGTCACTGTCACCATCAAGTGAGTAAGGGGAAGCATTATAATGGGTTTCTAAAAGAGTAATGCATATCTTGTTTGTTTTGAGTTCTTGCTGTTGCCTTCCATACACCTGGTGGTATTTGTTTCGTTTTGGCAGATCGTCCATTGAGAGTGAGCCTGCTTTGGTTCTGGGGCCCCTGCGCACAAATGAGGAGCAGCGATGGGAGCAGCAGCTTCTGGAAATAGCTGACCGTAAGAAGGAGAGGGAAGAAAGAGGAGACGAGAACAGCCCCCCTGTGGAAGAGAAACCAGATGAACTCCATGAGCCTTTCCACTATGAATTCTCCTACTGGGCACGGTAGGATCTTTGGAGAATGTTTGCAAGCATTTTCCTCTTCTGTCTGTGTTAGAAAAAATATTGTTAAATCATGTGCAAAGAACATGTATCACATTGTCTCTTCCTACCAGTTACTAATTTCATGGTCTTAATTTTATATCTTGGCTGTGTTGGCTATTTCAGGGCTGGGGAGAGGATCACAGTCACACCTTCATCCAAAGAATTTCTGTTTTACCCTCCTGAAGTAGAGGCTACAATCACTGGAGGTTAGAGTGCAACCTTTTTTAAGCTTTTTATTTTATACTAATGGATGCGTGTTGTGTCCTTTCACAACAAATATGGAACAAATTGCAGACAACTATTCATACAAAGAACAAAACTGATATTTATCAAGCTATATCAAAAGGAAATCCACATAAACAAATAAGATGACACTTACTGACAACCAAATTCACGCAGTTGATTCATATCAATAGAAAAAAACATATAAATATATATATATATATATATATATATATATATATATATATATATATATATATATATAATTTTAAATGCCTTTAGGGGTACAACACCTTGTCACTGGGTCAAGTAGCCTTATTGGAATAATTTTGTACCTTATCTAGCCCTAAAAGTCACATAACTAGCTTAAGGATAACTTACCTAATTTTGTTTCTGACAGTATATTATTTTTTAGCTAGTCTGCTGAATACCAATCAGAAACAGCTCTATGAAGCAAATGAATAAATTATAAATGTAACTCTTCAAAGAGTGTGAAACAACGCAAAGCCACAAACCTTCAATTAGCTGGTTCGGGATACGTTTAGAACTTAGAAAGTGGCCCTCCAGAAAGAAGAGAACTGGACACACCTGATGTAGACCCAGGCAAAGTTTCCACCTTATTTTTAACATAAGAGCAGGCGCTGCCATTTGAAACTTGAATGTGCCAGGCTTCCAGCTTGTTATGCTGCTTGATATTGCCAACTGGTATTTCTTATGATATTATTTTAATGTATCATCTTAATTATAAGCACACAGTTTTACCCCAGTTTATATTGAAATCTGATATACAACGATTTGTTCTAACAGAGAACTGCCCAGGTCAAATGGTGGAGATTGCGGGCCGGGCAGGGCTGTTCCTCACAGGGCAGGTGTCGCCTACCCTGGAGGGTGTTGAAATCTCCATTAAGGAGAGAGGAGCTACAACCCCTCTCATTACAGTTCTCACGGATGACACCGGAACCTACAGGTTATCTCATTTATTCACAAACAGACTGCATTCATTTATTTAATAGCTCTCTTATCTATGTATTTAATAATGCATATTAGCTTAAAAGCAAGGTTTATAAATATGCCAGCATGAATGACTGTTGGCCTATTTAGGAGTAAAATGCAGTCATTATGGCTGAAATCTTAAATGCTCTCTAGCATTCTAAACAAATAAAATGAATATTCCTTTTTAAAACCAGTGTTGGACCCCTACATAGTGACTCTCTGTATGACATCAGTGCCAGTAAAGAGGGCTTTGTCCTGACTCCAGTGGAGGGAAACACAGGAGACTTCAAGGCATTTGCCCTGGCAGGCGTCACTTTTGAGGTCAATGTCACATTAATGTCTTCTCGTCATCCAAGTATCACATTTCATTTTCATTTAAAAAAAATTATAATTTTCTTGCCCCTCAGATAAAGGCAGAGGATGGTGTTCCTCTCTCTGGGGTTCTGTTGTCTCTCAGTGGGGCCAACTTCCGCTCAAACATGCTCACTCAGGACACTGGCCTCCTCACCTTCAACAACCTGGTACTGTCTTCTCAGGCCCATAGTTACTATGGTCATCTTTTTGACGTGTTAAGCACATTTGTTTTATTGTACAATCTTAAATGTATAGCTTATCTTACATAAAAATGGTAATCTTTTACTCTACCTCATGTTGTTCCAAATCTGTTTGACATTGTTCTGTGGGACATGAAAGAAGATTTTTTTGAAAACGTTTTAATATTTCCTGTCCATGTAATAAAATACCTAGAAATTGTCTTAATTCCTCCTCCCTCCATCTCAGAGTCCTGGCCAGTACTATTTCAAGCCCATGATGAAGGAGTTCCGCTTTGAGCCCTCAGCACAAATGATCACAGTAGAAGAAGGACAGGTTCTCCATATTACCATAACTGGCTTCAAAACAGCTTACAGGTCAGCAACACACAGCATGTTAGAATATGCGCTGCCAGTTAAAATGCATAGTATAAAAGTTAGGTAATATATGCGTATTTATACTACCGTTGAAAGGTTTAGTGCCGGTAAAATTTTGTTTTTAAAGAAGTCCCTCAGTACACAAAAGCTGAATTTAATTGATCAAAAATACAGTAAAACAGTCATATTTTGAAATATTATTACAATTTAAATACATTTTCTATTTTAATATATTTATGTAATTTATGGCAGAGCTGAATTTTCATCAACCATTACTCTAATCTTCAGTGTCATGCAGTCCTTCAGGAATCATTCTAATAGGGCTGGGCGATATAGCGAAAAAATGTATCAACGATATAATGTTTCATATAATTCGGTATCGATAATTATTAAAACATTTTTATAACCTTTTTTAAAACAGAGCTGTAGAAATTTTTTTTACATGTAACCACTATTTTTAAATTAACCCAATTTATTGAGACCAACAAATATTTTTTTGTTTTAACAGTCAAACACACAATAAAAATTAAACGTTTATAATTTCAAATGTTTTATATGCAGATTAAATAGGTCTTAAGGAAACTTTTGGCTTGTCTCCCGAGGCCACAGGAAAATAATGCAGCACATTTAAATGGTCAACGCAGGGAAATAAATGTCTATAAAAAAAACTTGCGTTACGTCTAAATTAACTCATATAAATCATATATAATTTCGTAAATTGCATAAACAATTATGAACAAAACAGCATCATGTATTTATGCATTGCTTAATGCAAAGAGCCGAATCGCCCATCACGCAGATTGCATTTAAAAACATAAGAGACGCAGTGAAAAGGAATAAATCTCCACAAATTCGCGATGTGTTTTCTAAAAGTTTAAACCGTTTTAACTTTGCATGGCTACATTTCTTATGTGAGATGCGAGTGCAGCAGTCATATTTGTCCGTCTAAAAATGTGCTGAATATGCATCTGTGTGAATGGCTTGGTTTCGGTTTTCACCTAATCATGATCTTCTCTGCATTGAGCTTCTATATTTCTTTAATATTTTGAATGTATAACACAGCAGCGGTGCATCTCGTTGGCTAGACTAACAAAACATTAAAATGCCACTTACATCATTATCACAGCATCTCGTGCGCCACTGATGACGCTCCCTGACGCACTCCTAACATTCAAATGCAAATGTTTATTTTAAATTCGAGTAATATTCTTTTTTTTTTAATTCACAATCTCCTCATCACAGGCAGGTACAGCACTCGATTCAGCATGTGTTCGTGTTTGTGTGTGCTGTCTGCATCATTCATAGCACGTGCACTATAGCGAACATTTTTTTTATATCATTATCGAAGGTGTACCGTTGATAAATATCAATACAGTTTTATCGCCCAGGCCTACATTCTAATATGCTAATTTGATGCTCAAGTAACATTTATTCAATATTGATAACAGTTGTGCTGCTTAATATTTGTAGAAAACATGATGCATTTTTTTCAGGATTTTTATTTATTTATTATTAAATAGAAAGTTTAAAAAACAGCATTCATTTGAAATATTTTATAAAAGGGTTGTCCCTATTCTCTTAATGAGTAATGGGTGTGTTTTGGGCATATATATATATTGTAACATTATAAATGGCACTTTCGAACAATTTATTTAAAAAAGATAAATCTGTGTACGCATTGGAAATTTTCAAAACATGCCCTGTCCATTGTGGGGTAAATTTTCTGTTTGTGCATTTTGATGCGTCTCAGCTGCTATGGAACAGTGCAGTCAATAGGAGGCGATGCGGAGCAGGGTGTCGCTGTGGAGGCAGTGGGGCAGGGAGAGTGCGGCATGTACAGTGAGGACACGGTTACTGACGAAGAGGGCCGCTTTAGACTCCGAGGCTTGCGGGTGAGACTTCACAAGTTAAAACTCTTAGACAAACAATACGAAAAGTTCACAAGAGCATATGTTTTAAGATCCTAAACAAAGCTTGTCTTTCCTTCATGATCAATGTCAGCCTGGGTGTAACTACAACATTCAGCTGAGAGGAGAGGGAAATGATCACATTGAGAGAGCATTACCGCCACACAAAACCATCAAGGTGAGCATTGAAGTTTTATTTGCCTTATTGTTTTTTTTACACATTTTATTTGAAGTTTCTATTCATGTATTTATTTTTGGATGGTTTTAGGTGGGCAACACTGATATTGAAGGAATAAACATAATCGCCTTCAGACAGATCAATCAGTTTGATCTGAGTGGCAATGTCATCACTTCCTCTGAGCATCTTCCCACTCTCTGGGTAGGTGCAGTAACTTATATACTCCTTTAAAATGGTTTCTCATATTTGATGAAATATTGAAGTCATTGTTGTTGTTCCTCTAAAGGTGAAGCTCTGCAAGAGTGACAACCTTGACAATCCCATTCAGAGTGTGTCTCTTGGCCAGTCCATGTTCTTCCACTTTGCCCCCTTGCCACGTGATGGAGAGGTAGACCCATATTAATCACCTCTTTTCCTCTAAACAACTCCTATTTTTATAATCTGTTTTACAGTATTCATATTAATCTGCCAGTACTTAGATCTTAAAAATGGGTGGTCAGACATTTTCATTTATTAATTTAATTTTTAATGTCTTCTTGCAGAGCTATGTGTTGATTCTGCACACATCACTTTCTCAATCCCAGTATGACTTCAAACTCCCACAAGTCTCGTTCACGTCTTCTGGTTACCACAAACATGTAACACTAACCTTTAACCCTAAGGTAAGAACCTTTTCACACAAAACATACATTATTATTTTTTTCTTTGTCCAGTGATCAAATTGTGCTGACCAGTAAGATTTGTGTGAATAGATAATTCATCGGCGTTTGTTTGACATTTGGTGTGAGAAGGATCTAAATTCTGCATTCAGAAAGCTGTTCATGAGTATGACTTTGATCTAAAATTAAGTTATGATATTCTCAAGACAATTCACGTGTATTTATATAGCACAATACAGATTGTGACAAAGCGGTTGCGCAGTAGCAAACAGGAAAATAACAGTGTTAATGTTGCAGAATTCATCATTTAACAACTGTAAAGCAACTCGGAAGACAATGGTGTCATCATTCAGTTCAGTGTTGATTCGGTTCGATGTCAGTGTTGCAAAGTTCATAAATTATGAAACTAGTTTAATTCAGCTATACAGAAGGTAACAGTATCTTTATGCAGCTCTATTTAGTTCAAATCTTGTTTGCAATCAAGTGTCAGTGCAGCTGAATACATTGAAAATATTATTAATTATTGTCTTTTAAAGCCCAAGCTCTGGGATTTAATTTGAATGAATTTGTTTGGCTTTCCACAGAGGAAAATACCAGATCAAGATGTTGCCCAGGGATCTTTCATCGCCCTTCCTCTGACATTACTGCTGTTGCTTGCTGTCTATAATCATGAGCGGGTACCTATTGCTTTTTCTTTGAAAATAGTTGAAAGCCACTTAGAGATTCTTGACATTTGCAATAGCTGCAGTTCTTAAGACATTAATGATATTGTGTCTTTCCCAGGTGATCCCACTTCTTCTGCAGCTGGTCAGTCAGATCCAGGGTGTTCGAGGACTTGCTCAGACAAGCGCGGATGGACTCCCTGTGGATGAAGCCAAGCGCCAATCAAAAAGGCCAAAGACGAGACGTACATGAGACCTCAGTATGTCCTAGTATGAAGGCCAAGCCAGTCACTGCATTCAGATCTCACAAGCGTCCAGTGTCAGACAGCACGTAAGACCATGTTGGTCTGAACATAAAATCCTATCATAAAAACAACCTCGCCTGGGGTCGCCGAAGTTTTTTGGACATATTTAATCTTGCTCATCTCAGATAACCGAAGGTTCTTTTACTGTGGTGTCTTGGATACACAGATCCCTATAATACAGTCCTTAGCATGCGAATGTGGCCCGGAGATTGTGTTTTTATGTTTGTGAGAGACTGCTCAGGGAGGATGGCTGATTTAAGAGACTTCAAATGTGTGTGCTATTTTTTTTTTTTCTTTTTTCAGTAGTATAAAGAGTAATATGATTCCAATAGTACCCTGAATTACTAGATTTTATTAAATCCCTACTCCAATTAAAAAAAGTTATCAGTTCAGTTTTTTTATAACTACTTGAATTTGTAGAATTAAGTTGTCATTTGCAAATGTAAACACCCGTACGTTTTAAAATGTAGAGATTAATAAACATTGACTCACTAAATTCATTCTGTATGATTTTAGTTTCCCTCATTTGTTTAAATGCCTCAAAACATAACTAAAAAGCTTGCAAAAATAAATTTTTAAATTCCTTAAAAGTAACTAACTTGCTGCTACCATTTGATGGGTTCAATACATATTCATTCCACTGCATTCATATGATCATAATTTGATAATGTGTATGGTTCTAGAGAGAACAAATATAATAAAGTGTTTTTGAAATTATTTTTCATTGTGTTTTGGAACTAAATTCTTGCCTTCAATGCTGAAATGACAGTGTATTCTATGTTTGGTTATTTATTTATTTTTGTTTTTTTAATCAGGAATCAACCAGGAGTTATGTACTGTAACTGACCACTTCTCCGTAATGTATAGGAAGATTACAGAAGATGCATTTACTGCAAAATAGAAACAGGGACATTTGTAAATGGGTTTAGCATGTACAGGAGGATGCATCATCAAATATATTTTGATAAATTAAATGGAAACATTTGATAATCTAGTTGTTAAATCACAAAATGTAAAATCTTGTTGCATTACTGGGGTAAGATGACCCCCCTACCTGGAGTAAGAAGTCCACTGTCATCTGATGAGGTTGCAAACTACATAAAGCACATCTGACATCATTTTTAAATTAATTTTTTTATGTGTCATTAATGTGAAATACTCCATCAAATATTGTGCAAATGTAGGCATTGTGGCAATATTATTATAATAGGGCAGGCAGACAAAAAAATCACAATAAAATAGATGCGTGTGAATTATGCAATATAATTATAAAAATTTTATATAGGCTTATGTTTTATTTGGGCTTGTTAGGAATAGACTGAATTTATATTGAATTATTCCATTCAGTTGGCCTGAAATTCACATGGAAAATCAGAATTAATAAGACCATAACTATTCTATAAATGTGTTGAGAAAAGTTTTGAGATCTGATCAAGATGTGTATGTGGGAAAACAGAATATAATAAAACATATCAAACTTTTTTTTTCTTCCCAGATTGATGAAACTGAATATATCACATTTGTTTATGCTTTTAGAGTATGACCATTAACTTGTATTCTTGTCTGATGTGTTATTAAAGAAGGACTGAGATGACACTGGTTTACTCTTATGAACCTCAATTTATGCAACAGTAGCCATAAATTTATGTTTATGGCTACTTTAGCAGCCATAAACTCCAGAAGAGAGTTTAAATACATTTTTGTTATATGAAAGATCACATTTTTTGTTGCAGTGTAATTACAATGACTGTGCACTTACAGTGTAGTGTTGTTTATTACACTTTTGTTCTTGCATAAATTAATTGTACATATGGTATGGTAACCATCGTTTGCATTAAAAATGTTTGCTACAGATATTGTTACTACACTGCATTTTGGAAATCTGGTGTTATCCAGCACTGTGAATGAAAGAAAGAAACATTATTAAATGTAGAGACGATCTGTATTTCCAGCAAATTTTGTAACATTTGCTTCAAGTTTCTCATTTAATACTTTGTAGCACATGGCCTTTTTAATGGAATATACAACTTCTTTATTGTGATCGAACTGTAATGCTATTGCTGGCATGTCCATTCCAAACTTAAATATAAATTGTTGATGTTGGATAGATATACCCAACCTCCAAACCATGTGGATTCAGTCTAATCTGATGTAATAGCTACACTGTAAAAAATGACCGTGAATTTAACGGTAAAAGACTGTAAAAATGCTACAGTAAAAACCTGTTAAATGGTTAATGGTAAATTCCCCTACTATATACGGTGAAAAACTGTACTGGACATTACATGTGTTGGACATTAATTTTACGGTAGTATACCGTTCTTGGAAGTGAAAAAGACCGTATAATTTACAGTGAATAACCGTAAATTGACATTCCCAGAATTCCCTGCGTTACATTTCAAATTTGATGTTTTTTTGTTGAAATAACTATGTTTCTTCTTAGTCACCTAATGTTGTTAAATGAATGTTTATTGCATGATTTCAGTTTCATGTGTGTTACCATGATGGTGTTTAGCGTTTGTGTGAATGACACTGTGCACCTTCAATATATGTCATTAATTATAAGCTACTTGTGATGGCCTTTAGTTCCTCATGTGACTTTCTCATCACCTCCTGCATTTGGTGATTATCAGTGTATTACAAAGGTGCAAAACAGATTTCAGTACTTCAATAGGTTGGTATATTATCATTATATCAGTTAATGAAAATACGGTATTTAACTGTAAATTTAAGTTAAAACCGTAAAACCTAAAACGTTGCTACCGTGTTTTTTACGGTAAAATTCCGGCAACCACAGCTGCCGGTTTTTTACCGTAAATTTTACGGAATTTTTTTTACAGTGTAATCATATAATAATGTTACAATAAGGTTCATTAGTTAACTACTTTAGTTAACATGAACAATACTTCTACAGCATTTATTAATCTTAGTTCATGTTAATTTCAACATTTACTAATGCATTATTAAAATCAAAAGTTGTGCTTGTTAACATTAGTTAATGCACTGTGAATTAACAAGGAACGACTGTCCTATTTTCATTAACTAACATTAACAAAGATTAATAAATATCGTAATAAATGTATTGTTCATTGTTTCCTCGTATTAGTTAACTAACATGAACTAATGGAACCTTATTGTAAAGTGTTACCATAAAATCTAAAGACAGGAAAGAACATGAAAAGGGGAGCTTCTTACATGGTTAAAAGGAGGTCCCATACATAGTTTTTTTATGTTTTATTTTATTACTGTAACAGTGCCTGTAGTAGCTGTGTTATTGTGGCTTAATAGTCGATTTGGGAACTAATAACGTAGTATTAATTGTTACACTGAAATATTCGTGAATCTCGAGCTTTTAAGACCCAGAAGGGGTCCGTCGCTCCATCTTATTGATTACGTATTTGAAGCCGTATCTTCAAACCGGCGGTCGGTCGATGTCCCTTAATTGACAAGTGCATTCGGTCTTTCAGCGCTGCTCCACGGGGTGGTGTCGAGACAAGTCAACACCTGCAGCCATTTTACGCTCCGATGTCAAATATTCCGGTGATGCCGTGAATCAGATCCATCTCTGAGCAGCCCGTCTGCACCCTTGAATCCAGCAGGTCAAAAATGGTTAAAAGAAAGAGCTTAGATGACAGTGACCAGGAAAACTGCCGGGGGATCCCGTTTCCGATCCAAACCTTCCTATGGAGACAGACCAGGTCAGTGATTTAGTCGCGGCATAACAGGTGTTTTCTGCGAGTGGTTAGTCTTTCCTCTCGTATATGGCTCCCGCAGAGCGGTTCTCATTCGTGTGCATCTCTCATACCGGTCTCTGAATGGAGTTCTGTTGCGCTGCTGTCTCGTGCGTCATCTTTTCACACACTGCCGCACCTTGTGTGTCTTACAATGAAACCCTGAACAAAATTTGCGGAATATTTTCTTTCGAATATTTCACCTTCATAGAGCAATCGTGCTGTCAGTGCCTTAACCAGAGCTCGTCATAATTCAATTTCATAAAACCATGTTGTGACACACAGTGTCCTTGCCGCCTCGATTATGTCTGTTATTTTATGCAGTTTTGTGATATGTAACTAAATGAAAAATGTATGTATTACAGCGCGTTTTTGCGGCCGAAGTTAGGGAAGCAGTATGAAGCCTCCTGTGTGGTGAGTGTATTAATAATCATAAGTGAACACCTTCACCTGTGAATAATCTTTCCTTTATCACAGAAAACTGTAAGCCTAAATCCGAGGTTCATGTACACTTATATTTGATTAAATGATATAATATTAATACACCAACCTATTGAAAAAAAAATTGTGCACTCACATACAAAACCCATAACACACATGACATTAAAATAATTCAATAAACATTCATTTAACAACATAAGATGTGACATAAAACCTTAATGTGCATAACCGATAAGAAAGAACTAAGAAGAAACGATTATTTCAATGAAGTGTTACAAAGGGAATTCTGGGAATTTCAATTTACATTTTTTTCCACTGTAAATGATAAGATGACTACTTTTTCATAAAAAAAAAAACTGTAAATTGAACATTACATTACCTTTGAAATGTTCTGTTAGATTTATTACAGTTTTTCACCATATATAATAGAGCCATTAATCAATTAACAGGTTTCTACTTGAGCACTTTTACTTCACTGTTAAAATAAAAAAAAATGTACAGTGTGTATCCTCTTAACTTTTTATTTTGTGAATATTTTGTTCTATTGACAGCCACAGAGTTTTTTCCAGTAAGAAATAAAAAACAATTTGCATACAATTCTGTACATAATAAAAAATACATAATAGTAACAGTAATTATTTATCATCATTATTATTATGATTATTGTGCCATATGACTGACAGTCGTGCTATTATATCATGTTTCCTTTCTTGTGTACAAATAACACTGTAACAAGAGGAAGAAATCATTTGATAAGTGTTCTTGAGGATATGTCTTTTATCCTGCCTAGTCATTTGAGCGGGTGCTGGTGGAGAACAAACTCCACGGGCTCTCTCCAGCCCTCACTGAAGCCATCCAGAGCATCTCTCGCTGGGAGCTGGTCCAGGCTGCTCTGCCTCATGTTCTCCACTGCACTGCCATCCTTCTCTCGAACCGCAACAAACTGGGTAGGAACCCTTATTAAACTGCAAATGCTAGATTGTAATTTGTGCACCATGTGTTTGGGTAAATACATTTAGAGGTTAATTTTATTGCTTAGCATGTCCACAATCTCTTCACCAGGACACCAGGATAAACTCGGGGTAGCTGAAACGAAACTCCTTCACACTCTACATTGGATGCTTCTGGAGGCGGCCCAGGAGTGCCATCAGGAGCCTGGCTTGGGACAGGGCTGGTCTGGGGGTAGCAGTGGTAGCAGTAGTGCCTACCTTCAGCCCATGGGGAACCAGGGTCTCACAGACCGCAATGGCAGCACAACTGAAGAGAATGAATATGCCCGTGCCAAACTCTACCATAAGAACATGGCCACTGTGGAGCTCTTTGTGTTTCTCTTTGCCCCACTCATTAACCGGATCAAGGTTGGAACTTTTACTGTTGGTACTATTATTATTTTTTCTCTGAAGGGCTCAACAATACAGATTTCCTGCTACCCCAAGGCCAGTGCGAGAGAGCTCACGGAAGTTGCTGCATTACCACTGAAAATTTTACATCATTGTATTCATTTTAATGCCTTAGTTCTCCACGATCTGTTCTACGTTGTTGTTGTAAATTCTTCTGATTTTTCACAAGATAATCTTATCTAGCTGACAAACATAGATGAGGTTATAGCAGAAGCGTGTTAATGAATTTATGGAGTTTCATTACAGCTGTATAATTTCCAGCTTGTTGTACATTTTATTTTTATATAAATTAAAATAAAACATTCAAATTATTATTGTTGTATTATAATAATTATATTATTATTTTATTATAATTATTTCATAATTTAAACATTTTAGTGAAGAAAAAATGAAACCTAACAATTACTGAAAAATCTAAATATTTCTAGCAAATGTTTTTGTGATGGGGCCGATGAAAATTTTAGTAAAATCTTGACATTCTTATTGTTGAGCCCTACTTTATCAGTTCAAAATTGTTATGGCTGTGCATGTGCTTTTTTATTTTGCAATTAATAATTGATTAATTTGCTTAAACTGCAAAAATAAAGAATTTTTTATTGATGATTTTGCATTTGGCAGGAGTCTGACCTCACCTTTCGACTAGCTGGTGGACTTGTTATTTGGCAGCCAATGTGGGAGCACCGTCATCCTGATGTTCCTGCTTTTTCTGCCCTTGTCAAACCCATGCGTAACATTATTACAGGTCAGATTTCTGTAAATTCACCTATTATTTACGGTTCCTCTATCGCCTCTGTTCTGAACAACAACAAAAAAACCCAATATACAATTCCATCTTTGCTCATTGTTCTTTATGTGTGTAAATCGTTCATGTTTTTCACATCTGCTGTCTCTCTGTTATATTCTACAAAGCAAAGAGGAATTCTCTAGTGAATAACCAGTGTAGTCCTCATGATACCAGCAACCCATGCCCTTCAGTGAGTATTCAGAATGTGATTTGCAGCTGCACAGCCCCTTCTGGCTCATTTAGTCCTGGCGTATATAAATTAATTTGCTCTCGTAGTGCATTAACATCATTGTTCAGCTGGGGTCATGTGATTTCCTCTTCTATCTCGGCTTTCAGGTGGTTTGTGAATCAGTCCGGCCAGACTCCTCCTCCCCCTCAGCGACAGGTCAGAGCTGTCGCCGTGGCAACTCTGTAGAGAAAGGAGGGTCCTCACAGCAGGCCTTTGAGAAAGGATTTTCACAACCAAAGAAGTGAGTGTTTGTACATACAGGTGGTGCAAAAATATCATATTAAGACTTGGTTGTTTCACTCTGACATAAATTGTACAATTTTATAAGAAGGTTCCATTGTTAATTTATTAGTTAATGCAGTAGCTATCATGAAATAATAATGAAAAATACTTTTACAGCAATTATTTTTTTTAGTTAATATTAATTTCTATATATGCAAATACATTTTTAACATATATTTCTATAAATGAACATTAGTAGTGAACATGAATTAATAAATGCTGTAAAAATTGTTGTTCATTGTTACAACAATATTATAACATATGAACTAATGTTAACAAATTGAACCTTATTGTAAAGTGTTGGCAAAAATGTATCTATTACAATCTTTTACAGCTAGAATGACTCATCCAGTGTTGGCTAGAGAAATAGTGTCCAGTTCCCGTCAGACTCCCATCTGTCACAGTGTTAGTCTGTGCATGTGTTCGCAGTGCAGTTGCCAAGCAACGATTCTGAGCAAACTCAGTCTGAACATCCATTCTTTCTGACCATCATTTTTTTGTAACAAATATCTCTCTCTCTCTTTTTCTTTCACTGAAAGTTTCTCAGTCCCTGTTGGCATCTCTGTATCACAGCGAGCAAGATATGCCACCTATTTTGATGTTGCAGTGCTGCGTTGCTTGATGCAGCCTCACTGGACAGAAGAAGGTGTGCACTGGGCCCTCACATACTACCTGCAACGACTGCGTCAGATACTGCAGGAGAAGCCTGAACGGCCCCCTGAGCCCCTGATACCCCCCTTACCGCGACCCCGCAGTAGTTCCATGGTGGCTGCCACCCCTTCTTTGGTTAATACTCACAAAACACAGGTAGCAATCCTATGTCAGTTAAATGATGTGAGACACTGTGTTTTTACATAGCAGCTTCAGATGGTAATGGGCAGTGGCATATCTGTATTAGGTTCTGGCAGGGCCAGGTTTTGAAATATATTCCATGATCATAAATTCATTGAAAATTATGATACAGTTTTACCATAAAATAAACTCGTTGTACATTACATACACATGACAACAGCAATATACTGTGTATTAAGTGGAAGCCATGTAACTGTCATCAAGGATGCATAGATATTAAAAGTCCAGTAGATATTTATATAAATAAGCAGATTATTATTTTATGTTATTGTTGTATATCGGTATATAACCGGTATTTAAATTCCAAACAATCTGGATAATTTGACTTAAAAATATAAACATCCATTTCAGTGCTACAGTAAAAGTAAGAAAGTATTCTAAAACTTCCTAACACTGCATTTTGGATTGTATTTTTAAAGATTAAGTGTAACATGATGGTAAAGGTAATCTTAATGTAAAAATAAAGGGAAATTTACATCCACAATTTAATATCTAACGTCAGACGATATGTGTCCAATATAAACCCATACTGATAAAAAATAATAAATAAGTTAAAAATTGAAAAAGTACAGATATGGTACTTATTGTCACGCTATGGTGACTGTAATAAAGCACACAACGATGGAGATAACTAACAAACAGTCTTTATAAATCCACAAAGAACACTCAGGAAATGATAGGAGAAATGCACTGATGAGAACGAACAAAGAAACTGAAGAAACAGGGCTTATATAACAGGAACGTGATCAAGTTAAAACAGAGCAGGTGTGGGAACTTATGGGTAACTATGGAAACGAAAAAGGATAAGGAACACAGGCAAACAGGAACAGAAACACAGTGCAAATTAAATCAAAACAGAAAATAACCCTGACACGAATGATATCGAGTTATTCAGTTACAATATTTTGTTGATGAATTGTGTTGTGTGAGATAATAAGGCCAGTTGATGTGAACGGTTTAAATGCATTTTTGCTTGATACAAAATTACTAGATATTTTGTATGTGCCCCTATGTTGGACTTGGCATTTGACTGATTTCGCCTCTCCAGAAATAATGATCCAAAGATGGCACCACTAATGAGTAATAGAGATGACTGAGCAATCTCGCAGATAAAGTTCGTTATACAAGATCAGAGTGCCGTCAGTGGTTACTTTTTTAATTAGTAGGCTTGAAACCTTAAGTTTAGATTAAATGACTGTATGGCCATAACACAGGATTAAGGATCAGGATGTGCCATTGCTACTTTAAAAGATGTGTAATGTTCACATGAAATAGTATTATTCAACATTTTAACCATCATAAGTCATAGTTTTTTTGTAACAATGCTGATACCCTGATTTTTTTTCTTTCCCATTTCTCTAAGGATATGACTCAAAAATGTAATGAGGAAAGCAGGTCTTTGAGCTCTGAGACCTTCTCCAAAGTGTCATTTACCAACCTCAGGAGACAAGCAGTCCCTGACCTCTCAACTGAGATGGGCATGAACATATTCAAAAAGGTATGCAGATTCTTTTTTATGCATAGTTTCAGACAGTAAACCAATATGATATATTTTAGTTTTTGCAAAACCTTGATATCACATGCAAGGTTACCTTTTCTTAATTTTCTTGACATTTAAAGTCTGCGTGAACCGGAAGTTGCTGCCGACTTTATTTCAGTGAAGTGACGTATTTCCAGCTGAAACGGAATATTAAGAAGAGGTCGTGGTTTTATTTTTGTGCTCCTCCTCTCATCTCTCACTTATAGCAAACTAATGGTTGGAGGGGTGTGTTTGCCCAAGCCGTCAAACTGACGTCATCAGAGAAGGAATGCAATTCCAGAGCGGAAGTAAATGTTCAGATTTTGATTAAAGATTACCAAGACAAACTGTTTTTTTCAGACAATTAACTTGCACGGATTAATTGTTCACATCAAGACCAGCAATGTGCGCTAGTAAAGTAAATAAAGTCCATTTTGATTTCATGCAGACTTTAACTTTCACTATGCCACTATGCACTTGTTTTATTCTATCTCTGTTTATTTATTTTTTATTTCAGTTTAAGAACCGTAGAGAAGATAGAGAGAGAAAAGGCTCTATCCCATTCCACTATACTGGGAAGAAACGCCAGCGTCGAATGGGCATACCTTTCCTGATGCATGAGGATCACCTGGATGTTTCACCCACACGCAGCACCTTCTCATTCGGAAGCTTCTCTGGACTGGGAGATGACCGTCGCACTCTGGACCGCGGTGGTTGGCCTTCCACTATCATGGGTATATAGGGCCCTATGGCATTTTTCCCATATTCTGTGCTTTTTATTTAAAAAATTTTGTTTTGTTTTAATGCTATAATTGTGAATCATAAATAAAACTTTAACAATTTAATGATGTTAATAATGTATTAAACTTTTTAACCAGTAATAGGGCCCTTTTCGCAAATTCTATTTTATTTTTCCCAGATTTTGTTTGAATTTTTCTGGATTCTGTGCTTTATGGTTTAATCCATCAGCCCTGCCCATACAAATTATGTATTCACAAATTGCTTGCGCTTGTATGAGATTAGTTTCAGATTATTGTCATATTGTGGCTGTGTTTTGTTGTGTTGAAGGGAAGTTGACACGCCGTGGAAGCTCAGATACTGCTGGAGATGTGGACAGTCTTGGAGCTAAACATTTTCACTCCCACCACAACTTGCCTGAACATTCCAACAGTCACAGTGACAATACCATCAAAGAGGGTGGTAAGCAAATTAGTAGCACTATTACACTGTTAATTCTAAATCTGTTACAGTTAATGTTTCATGAAATTAATAAAGATTAATAAAATACAATGGGTTTTCAAAATAAGGGTCACAATGGGGTGCTAGTGGGTTCGCTGAGCATTTTAGAAAAATAATGTAATTAAACATTTTCCAGATAATGTTTTGATGGTGATTTTGACTCATTGACTTCTTTCTTTCACAGTTCGTTCCCAGATCTCTACCATCACCATGGCTACATTTAACACAACCGTGGCTTCCTTTAATGTAGGCTACACAGATTTCTTCACAGAGCACATAAAGAAACTGTGTAACCCCATTCCCATTCCTGAGATGCCATGTGAGCCGCTGGCCTGCTCCAACCTTCCCCGAAGTCTGACAGACTCCTGCATCAACTACACATCGCTAGAGGACCGAGACACCATTGAGGGAACTAACAACTTCATTCTGAAGAATGGCATGCTGGACCTCATGGTAAGGGGTGCAGCAGCCTTGAGCAGAGGGGCATTAGAGCGACAGATTTGCTTATACACTATCAGTCAAAGGTTTGGATAATTACAATATTTTTTAAACAAATTATTAAACAGCCTTATGCTCAACAAGGCTGCATTTATTTGATCAAACATACAGTAAAAACAGTGATATTGTGAGATATTATTACAATTTGAAAATTACTGTTTTCTGTTTTAATATATTTTAAAATGTAATTTATTTCTGATTATTTCTGAATTTTCAGCAGCCATTATTCTGTTTCACATGATTCTTCAAAAATCATGATGTACAAATATTAATAATGTTCTTATTATTATCAGTGTTTTTTCTGCTGAATATTTTTGTGGAAACCATGTTTTTTTTCAGGCTTATTTGATCAATAGAAAGTTCAATTAACAGCATTTTTTGAAACAGATTTTTTTTGAAAATCTTTTGTAACATGATAAATGTATTTACTGTCACTTGACCAATTTAAGGCATCCTTGTTAAATAAAAGTTTTAAAAATCTTACTTACCTATGTATATATATATATATATATATATATATACTGTATATATATATATATATATATGTGTGTGTGTATTTATTCATTTATTTGAGTAATTTTAGAACTTCAATGTAAACGTATCTCAGTTAAATGCCAAGGCAACATTTCTAATTTAGATTTCCTTTTTTTTTTTTTACATCTAATATTTAGATTTTATTTAATTTCAGCTTTATTTCGGTTACCAAAAGTGAATTTAATAGTTTTAGTTAACAATAACACTGATGGACAGTAGGTCATTTTAAATCTTTTCAAAAGCGTAATCAGTTCATTTTTCAAAGAAGCCACTTATGAGTGGCAATAATTCTTCAAATAGTTTTTGAAACTGCAGCCTGAATCTAGTTGTGTGTGTGTATTTATTTTAATAATTGTAATTATTTCAATTATATTTCACAATATTACTGCTTTTGCTTTATTTTTTATCAAATAAATGCAGCCTTGGTGAGCATAAGAGACTTCTTTCAAATCATAAAAAAAATCGTAATTACAATATTTCAAACCTTTGACCGGTAGTGTCAAATTCTGTGTTCAGATAAGCCATTAACTTCTGAGGAAAATGTGACAATTATTTTAGATTTAGTGTACCCCATTAAACTTGAAATGATGTGAGCATATGGTTCGTATTATGAGGAGTGTTGCCGTTCCTGTTTACCGCTGTGCTTTTTTTCAAGGCTATTCTGCGGGCCCTGTATGCTGTACTCACCCATGACATTGGTTCTCGGATTTGCGACGTGGCTCTCAACATCATTGAATGCCTCCTGCAGCTGGGCGTGGTGCCCAGTGTGAATAAGAAAGCCTCCAAACCTGAGGATAAAGAGGCGGAGCATCCGAAGGAGGGAGCCAGTCAGAGTGTGGGTGGAGCTCAGGGGGAGGCTGCTGGAGGCACAGGAGCAGCACCTAATGGAGGTGGTGGAGGAGATGGAGGAGGAGGGGGTGGAGAGAGTCGTGGAGGAAGCAGAGATGATATAAAGAATAACAAGGACAACAAGGTAAGCCAGTTATTATATCTGTTGTAAATTAATATGTGAAAGTAATTATCACATGCAAGATTTCATGCATTTTTTAAATCATCAACAGGATGGAGACACTTCACTCAGCACTCACAGGTTGGCTCTCACCATGCTTATTAAGATCGTAAAATCACTCGGCTGTGCGTACGGCTGTGGGGAAGGTCATCGCGGGCTCTCTGGAGACCGTCTTCGGATGCAGGTCAGTATATTCATACAATTAAAATATAATTTTACTGTGCAGATTAACCTTTATTTTTTAAGAGGTTTAATCACTGATCACTGTCAGACAGCTTTATGTTAATTTGCTGTCAGACTATTAGTCATAGATTGTCAGATGATATGGATTTCATAATATATGCACTGTAGTATATGTCCCTAGTGAAAAAAAAAATATTATGCAATTGTACTTTTGGTATACTTAACTGGTATACATAAAGTCTGCTAAATTGGAACAATTAATTTTGTGCTTAATGCAATTTAATTGTGTGGAAGTAGTGTTGAGGTCCAACTAAAGATATACTTCACATTTTAGGCATTAAGAAATGTGCACTGTGCAATAAAGAAATAATTTTATATCAGAAAGTCTTAAGTGATATGTCAATAAATACGTTAATGGATTTGAAGTAGTATGAAATAAATGTATTTTAAATAAATCATGGCATAGGCTTTTTATAATATAGGGGTATATTTGCATGTAGCAATTATTTATCTCCAGCAAAGGTGAATGACCAGATGCTCTCCTATTTTTTAGGCGCAGAACTGTTTGACTACTCTGTACAAGCTGGATAAAGTGCAGTTCCGTCAGACTATGAAAGAATACGTTAATAAGGATTCGCTCAACAATATTGTGGATTTCCTGCACGCCCTACTTGGCTTCTGCATGGAGCCAATCACTGACAGTAAGAGGGCAGAGCTGCACTTATTAAGTGCATGTCTTTAACATGCCCAGGCATATTTTTATCCCTTTTCTGAAATCTCCAAAGATACAGCATGAGCCCCATTTTCATGCATCAGTAATAGAGATGGATTAGTCTTTTCCTAAAAGAGAGATAAACTTGATTTGTTACAATTTGATTATTGAACTGTGTATTGAACTTTTATTTAAAAGCCTGAATACAGTAAAAATATTCCTTTTACATTGAAATTTAAAACAATAGAACATTACCAGTTAAAAGTTTGGATTAATTAAGATTTTTTTTATGTTTTTGAAATAAGTCGCTTATGCTCACCAAGACTGCATTTTATAAAAATAAAAAAAATACAGCAAAAACAGTAATAAACATTACAATTTAAAATAACCGTTTTCTTAAAAAAAAAAATGTATTCCTGTGATGGCTAAGCTGAATTTATAATTTATTCCTGTGATGTTAAAACTGAATTTGAACATATTAGAATGATTTCTGAAGTATCACGTGACACTGATTACTGGAGTAATGGCTGCTAAAAATGCAGCTTTGCCATCACAGAAATAAGTTACATCTGAAAACAGAAATCAGTCATTTTAAATTGTAATAATATTTCACAATATTACTGTTTTCACTGTATTTTTGATCAAATAAATGCAGCCTGGTGAGCAAAAGAGACTTTCAAAAACATTTTTAAAAAATCATAATTATTCGAAACTTTTGACTGATAGTGTATCACAAACAGATTTTTATTGTAGGGTTCTGTAAAATTCATTAAATTTAAGCGAATTTGAAGTAATTATTAAACAGCTTGCTGAAATACTTGATTCCGATTGGTCAATAATAACCGCTACGATGTATATTTGACTGTTGTCCATGGCAAGATACCGTTGCTACTTTCATGTCTCTTGTATAACTCCGTCATCTGTTTTCATACCAACTTAGAATAGCTCATTGGTGCCGTTTTGTGACTCAAAACTGGAAAACTTGAGTATTATTTTATTAATATGGCGAGGATAAACCTTTGATAGATGACTAGAAGCAAGAAAATGAAACCATTGCTTGGAAGAACAACTAACCGGTAAGAGACAAAAAGAGCTGGATGAGAGAAAACTTAAAATAGATTAAGACATGTTACACTGTAGCTAATTATGTTAAATAACTAGTCCATAGAAGAAGTAACTTAAATTTAGCATTAATAATAAAATATAAATTATTGTTTTCCTGTTCTAAGCAATAATGAGCTGTTCTCTTTATAGTCTAATCTATAAGTAAGATAATACAATCCGATCAGTATTTCTTATCTATGTGTTTATTTATTTGGTAAATAAGCAGGATAATGTACTGTACAGTTAGCCAGTCATTATGGGAAACCAAACCCCTCCCGATTTAAACAGGTGGTGTGATCCCCTGTCTTGCTTAATATTTTACAAAAATGACCAGTTGACTGTACATTGTGCAATCAAGTCTAATTTCTTGTAGAAATGAATGGAGTGAGTAGCTTTTCCTATGAACACTGTGGCTTTTAAATCATATTTTCACATTGCCATTTATCAGAACATCTGGATATTTCTGTGTCATACCACATGTCTCAGATGCACAACAGAAATTATGCGTTATAACACAACCATGAACAATCAGAACAGATCATAGCACTTAATATAGCAGGCAGAATAATTTAGTGTCACATATCAGGGTTTTTTCATTCCTAGATTATATGATTAGCTATTACACCAGATAGATTAGACTGAATCCACATGGTTTGGAGGTTGGGTATATCTATCCAACATCAACAATTTATATTTAAGTTTGGAATGGACATGCCAGCAATAGCATTACAGTTTGATCACAATAAAGAAGTTGTATATTCCATTAAAAAGGCCATGTGCTACAAAGTATTAAATGAGAAACTTGAAGCAAATGTTACAAAATTAGCTGGAAATACAGATCGTCTCTACATTTTTTAATGTCATTCGTTTCTCGCTCCTTGGCCTCTTCTGTCCTCTGCCTTCATGTCTGCCAGTAATTCTTTCTTTCTTTCTTTCTTTCTTTCTTTCTTTCTTTCTTTCTTTCTGTCTCTGTCAGCAAAACCCCACTGTTTGTACCCCAATCCCTCATCACTCATCACTCATCCTTTCAGCAGACTTGCCAAACATCATATTGACAGTGTCAATTCTTATTGTTTGTATTTTAAATTTTATGGACTCAAAACAGCAAGATAAGCTGAATTTCGATTGATTTCTGGCAAGTTAGTGAACATGAGTGAGTGTTATGAAAATGATATCCCTATGTTTTTTGGGTTGTCTTCTTTTTGCATCTGTGGGTGCTGCGTCTGTGCGTGGATGTGTTTTGGAATGAGTTGGTGTTTCCTGACTTACGAGTACATGTCTGTGCTGGCCTGACACCAATGTTGCCCACCATCTTTTCTCTTGCAGAATACGGCAGTGCAGGTGAGAGGTCCAGGAGGGCGAATAAAAGAAACATCGGTAGATACACAATATCTAAATTTACTGCCAAAACTAGGCATTACATCCATTCCTGCACCCCTCATGTCCAGGGTGATGTTCTCGCCTATAGTAGAGCTAAACAGTGCTTAGGCCTTACCGAATAAGCAATCTAAAAACCGGCTTTATAGATCCAGCTAAACAAAACTCAACATTGCTTTGAAATCAGAGCATGACCTGATTGTTAGGTCTATAACTATCTCTCAGGCCACAGTCACTTGCATGTATGCAAACCTTTAAAACCCGCAATCACTTTTTAGGTTTTCCTATCATATGTGCTATTGATTTTCCTCCTTTTCATCTTGTAAACATCAATGCTTCCTGCTTCTCCTCATTGTTTGGCACTTATGGCTGAGCCTCAGTGATTCTGCCCAGCCGTGGCATCCAGGCCACAGTTTTTCCTCTGAGATGACCTGTTTGTGTTTGCAGACAAGGCTGGCTTTGGGAACAACTTCACCACTGGAGGAGATAAATCTCTGGCCCAGAGCATGGAGACTGTGGTGGTGGGCTGCATGTTCAAGTCTCTCATCACAAGATGTGCCTCCACTACACATGAGCTTCACAGTTCTGAGAACCTGGTGAGAGTGCTACGGTTAATTCATGCCAAAAGTTTGGGCTTGAGTTTACATTTGGTGACAGTAATGCTAACCAGGCACAATACAACAAAACAAGTAAAAAGGCATCTCTTTGAAGCCAGCTGTTTAAGCATCACGGAAATATGAAAAGCTGTTTCCAAATCTGAGTAAAGAGAATTTCTAAAAAAAAATAAAAAAAAAAATAAATATATATATATATATATATTAAAGTCAGCATGTTATTAAACTTGACTTTTTTTTATCTCAAAGTTTTCAATTTTTAATCTAAATTTCAACAGACATCTCTCTGGTGACGTATGCCAAACTCTCCAATCTTTAGTCCACCTTAACACTACCCCTTTCCTACAATCAGTTGCAAGTTCGCATTCAGATCTGCCTCCATCCAACAATCGACAACCAATGAATAGACAAAAGTCCCTGCCCTACTTTTTTTCCAATAAACCATTTCACTCGGATGTAGATCACAATATAGAAGAAAAGATCTGTCACTACTTTAAGTCACACTATGAGGTGTAAAGTTGCATTGTGAGATAAATTTGCATTGCGCAATAATTACTTTTAACATGTTTTACTCTGTCCGAGGCAGAACTGAGATAGATTTGTTCTGATTGTCTGTAGTTTTGTAGTTTATGATTGATTGATAGTATCACACGTCATTTTAGCATTCAGGGTGGACAGACAAATTGTTCATGGCTGGGATCTTGCTGTTTGACGTCTAGTTAGTACATGGTATAATAGTAGTTATACTTTGAGTGTTTGTATGTAAATTGAGCATGTAGAATGAATAGCTGATAAATAGCTGTGTAGCACCTCTCAGGTAAAGCAGTCTCTTGTTCACAGAAGTGTGAATATTTAAATCTGTATTTCTGTTTTTTATTTTCCATCTCTCTCTTTTCACACATTCACACTATGATTGTCTCTGCTTACATCTAAACACACTCAAATCAGGGTCTGTATTGCGACATACGTCAGCTGGTTCAGTTTATTAAGGAATCCCATGGAAATGTCTTCCGACGTGTGGCTCTCAGTGCACTTCTGGACAGCGCTGAAAAACTCAATACCACTAAAAACACAGATGAAAAGGAGACCAAGCCATCTTCAGCAAAAAAGTACATGCATAAATATAACACACATTTACTCAAATGTTCAGTATAAAAATGCCAGTGGAATTTCTATTTGTCTATTTGCTTAGTACACTTTTTGACCAATTTGACCAATTCAAAACATTTTGTATGTATCTGTATCCATGTTTCAGTGAAGAGCAAATCCCAGGAGCACTTCTAGGGAGAAAAGACTTTTGGAGGAAGATGTTCAAATCTCAGAGTGCCGCCAGTGATACAAGCAGCCAATCAGAACAGGATACCTCAGAGTGCACCACTGCCCACTCTGGTACTACCACAGACCGTCGTTCGCGTTCACGTTCCCGTCGGATTTCACTACGCAAAAAGCTCAAACTGCCCATAGGTATGTTTTTGTGAGAAAGAAATTCTTTACACACATAGTCTTATTTGTCTCTGTCGAATACAAAGCAGATAATTAGAGCCTTCACTATGAACAACAGTGTGATCAGAGGATGAGTTTAGCCCTTGGCTACCCCTTTTCTGAATTTCTTTAATTACAGAATTACTATATGCAGGATTCAAGTGTATTATGAAACACATTTACTCATTAAACAGCACATAAACAGTAAGTAAAATGCAAAGTACAGTAAATACATTTATCTTAAAGAGCAGGTCATATGGTATTTTAAAGTGTCCTAATATTGTGTTGGAGTCCCCTACAACAGGTTTAAATGCATCTAAGGTCAGAAAACATTGTAATTTTCTCAGAATATACATTTAAAGGGGTCATATGATGCGATTTCAAGTTTTCCTTTCTCTTTGGAGTGTTACAAGCTGATTGTGCATAGATAAGATCCCTGAAGTTGCAAAGACTAAAGTCTCAAAACCAAAGAGATATTCTTTATCAAAGTTAAGACTCTGCCACGCCCCCCTAAAACGGCTCGTTCTAACACGCCCCGTAAAAGCCAAGATTACAGAAGCAGTACTTGGTAAAAATCACATGCACACAACAAAAGGTTTGAATTGTATTTCTGTGGTATCCTCGAACACAGCTTGTCTTCTCAACATGATGTAAACACACTAACTAGCGGAAGTGTTTGTGGGCAGGTCAGACTCTGTTCGTATTTCGCGGGGAGGCGGGGATTATGCAAATGTGTTACCCAGTGACGTATACCAGTAACAAGCAAAAGATTCGAAAATATGACGACTCGTTAAGGCGATTCAGAATCGACTCTCTCTTTTGAGAGACAATATCTTTATTTTTCATGCACTTTTTTGATTAACAACTTTGCAGATTGTTTTCATTTAAGGATAGCTACGTTATAAACTGCAAACGAGATATTTTTCAAAAACCCATATAACCTGCTCTTTAACAGTTCTAGATTGATAGTGATTTGCTCTCTGTAACCTAATAACTACAAAATTATAATTTCCATACACAGATGATTCTTTAAGGAATAATTCACCCAAAAAAATTAAATTCTGTCAACATTTACTCACTTTAATTTGTTCATAACAAAGGAAGATGTGCATTCCCTTTAATGAGTTAATGTCCGTGTAACACATAGGTAAGATTGTAAAAGCTCTTTCTGGTATACAACCTTATGCATATTTTTATTATAAGAATGCTTGTAATATTAGAAATTGTGAAGTTAATATTAGGACTTTAAAAAAAATAAACCAATAAACTGTATTTTAACTAGAGTATTTAGTTGTAATTGGTTTACTGGTGTGTTATGGATCTGAATGTTAAGAAAAATCATTCATATCTCTGTTCTTTCTTTTTTGTCACCAGCATGCCATAGGAAAGCTCGCCATCCACTCACTCTCTCCATGTTACGTATGTGTGTTGTGTTTTAGTTATGCAGCCTCACCATACAGTGTCATAATGGAAGAAAAAAATGCATTCAAAGGTTTATTTATTTATGTATTTTTTTATACTTTTATGTAATGTGAGTGTGTATGTTTTATTTGTCCATTTTTGTGTTTATGCTGTATGAGCCGGAGCACCAGCATGAAATCTTCCCTCTTTCATTCCTTTTGGCTTGTTTGCACTTCCATTTAAAGGGTACCAGAGTGCAAACCTGAATAGGTCTCAGAGTTACCAGAGTGCTACACTAACATTATTTCATATAACCATTTTACTTGTGGAACAGGAAACTGGCTGAAACGTTCCTCTCTATCTGGTCTGGCTGATGGGGTGGAGGACCTGCTGGACATCAGCTCAGTGGACAGACTGTCCTTTATCAGACAGAGCTCCAAGGTAAGGGCAAATCTCTGCATTTACTGAGTAGTAAGGTTAGGATAAATGGTTAAGAGTGCCCATGATAATAAAAAAATCTAGTTTAGAACGCATCTGCAAAGTTCTTATAATTGTAATATTATCCATGTTGGTTTGATATTGATTTTCATTTTCAAGTTTAATGACTCTATTGTCATGTGGTGTTCCCATCAAGTAAACAGTAATCACATACTTTCCTTGACATTGAATACATGTGACTATACTTTCTCTCTCTAAATAAACAGAAATTACAATTAATCTAATTAAAAATTTTAACAAAAACTATAGTATTTCATTGATATAATATATGTATCAAAGATATAGAATATCAATGATACTAAAATAACACTGCCTTGATTGTTTTAATTTTATGCCCCTCAAAAATGTAAATAAAACTTAAAAAAGAAATCAAAAACATGCTCATAATAGATGTTTATTCCAGTCATTGTATGTATGAATTGCTTTAAAACAATAGATTATTATATAGACTATTATACTTGTTATTCATATTTTGAATTAGTTTATATTTTATATATTTTCCATCCTATTAGTATCCTATTAGTATTTTTTTCTGATGTTCTTTTTTGTCATTTTAGTAGCTTTTGTTTGTTTGTTTGTTTTCTAATATGTTTATGTACATTTTTATTTTTATTTCAGTCTTAGTTATTTAATAGATCAAGTTAAACTAAATTAAAATGCAAAATGTTTCCTTGACAACCAGCTGAAATAAAAATATTAGTTTTTTTTATTTATTTAACATTCATTTTATTTCTAAGAAATATGTTTCTTAAGGTTTTCATTTTAGTTAACTATAGTAAATGAAACTATAAACACAGGTACACACAAAGCAAAGTAAAATTAATAATTAATAATAATACTTCATTAATATGCACACACAAGGGGGGGGGGGGGGCCCTATATTCCTCAGGTCCCACCAGAAACTATGTCAATGTTACTGTGATCATTAGTGCAATCATTTTTCTGCCTCACCTAATTTCTTTCTTGGGAATACAGCTGAACTTTCATGACAGACAATCAGTCATTGCTGTAGAGTTATTAGAGAGGAAGTCCTTGATTCGAGCCTTTTCTGTACATCTCAGGTCAAGTTCACCAGCGCCGTGAAGCTGTCAGAGGGAAGCGCTATTGAATATGGGCGAGAGGAAGAGGAGAATTTCTTCAAGCGGCTCGGTAAATGGCGGTCTGGTCGGAGGAACCCTTCCAAGGTTCACCACACAGAAGAGAAAGATGGTAGAATCCTGGGGTGCCTTCCCCCACCCCCGTACACAATTCGCTCTGTTTGCTTGTGCGTGTGCCCGTACTTGACGTGTCTTGTGCTTCTGGTACACTCCTCTACCATCTTCCATACCAGCTCTCTGTGTGTTTGTTCATCTTTGTCAGAGCCATCCGCTGGAAGAGGAATTGTGGTTCTCTGACCTATGACCTGGCACCATGACCCGTCACAGCTTTGTCACAGTTGTCATGAACCTTCAGCTCTCCAAGTTAATAGTTATTAGATATTTATTTGAAGGATTTCAGAAGTCATAGACATAGTTTGATTTGCCGATCTTGAGTATTCTTGTTGTTTTAGACTATTGGCAAAAAAACAGACATGCATGTTCATTCGATATCACCAGATGCATATTTCACCAGCTGTTCATGCAGAGGTTCTACACTCCTTTCACTGACATCATTCTGTGCCCTGACAAGGTTGCCATGGATTCCAGGAGCGCTTGGCTGCCAGTCAGGAGGCCATGAAGAATAAGAACATTGTGAATCTAGGTGCGATCAGACAGGGCATGAAGAGATTTCAGTTCCTGTTGAACTGCTGTGAGCCAGGAACTATACCAGATGCTTCCATTTTAGCAGCAGCGCTGGACCTGGTCAGTTCTATTTCTTCTACTTGTATATAAAATGGTTTCACATTACTCTTGAAACATATCTAGACTGGACAGATAAAATATCAAGATAATTGGTATTAAAGGCTGGAATACACTACACGAGTTTTGCCCTCATTTGTGTCTGCACTTTTTTTTTAGCTTCAGACTTTGATTCCACCCAGTCAGAGGATATCAAACATATTTGATATTTTAGTAAATTTTACAACGCATGTTTTAATTTATCACAGATCCTAGTAAGGGTGCACATGTTTCTGCATTAGTTCAGAATATCTTGAAAGTCTAATTGCGTGTAATCTTCAGTTGTTTAGTCTATGATGCCCAGATTGTGTGATGATATGAGCAGCAAGTGTATGATGCCTAGTGTTTTAAAATGTGTTCATAATTTCAAAGTTGCGTAGTGTATACCAGCCCTTAAGGTGCATTTATTATGTTTATTTATTTATCTTTTCAAAATTTGTATTAGGACTTAATACTGATACCTATAGACGTGGATCTATGAAGTTTTTTTTTTTTTTACTGCTGCTACTGAAGCTGTTTTTCTTTTGTTTTGGTTTTGTGTATGTTTTTCTCATCTCATACTACACACATCTATAAATTGGGCATTCTTAGATTCAGTCTTAATACATTTTCACCAGATGTTGTTGTTTGCACTGGTATGTTGAACCTGTCTGCTCTCAGTTCTTTTCAAAATTTGTATTAGGACTTAATACTGATACCTATAGACGTGGATCTATGAAGTTTTTTACTGCTGCTACTGAAGCTGTTTTTCTTTTGTTTTGGTTTTGTGTATGTTTTTCTCATCTCATACTACACACATCTATAAATTGGGCATTCTTAGATTCAGTCTTAATACATTTTCACCAGATGTTGTTGTTTGCACTGGTATGTTGAACCTGTCTGCTCTCAGTTCTTTCCCTGCTGCAGATTTGTCTTGGATAGAAGTATTTTGTGGTGTATTAGCTGTCGCCATCCATGTTCGCACTCTGCGATTGATTTATTCTCAATCTGTGGCATGGGAGCTGCGGGTCCTTGCAGACATATTAATGTTGTTGTCTCTGACTCTTCTGGTTTGCTTGTTTTTACGTGTGTATTTATTTATTTATTCCTTAAAGGGAAAGTGCACTATCAGAAACTCAGCTTTCTATTGATAATATACTAATGATAATCATTATGTCAACATCAAACCATGGCTGCGATATAATATGTTAAATGTTGTTGGCTGCCATTAATCCTCTGTCGAGAAAGTGGACTCTAAAGGTTCAGAGCGAAATTTAATTATTATTTGACAAAATTAGGGGATTTATTCAGACATCCATTAAAGTCTGTCAATGAAGACATCATTGACATGTTAAGTAAAAATATAATGTTAAAATAATATAGTGCATTTAATAATATTTAAAATTTGAGTGTTTTCATTTTTATACTTTTTTTTCTAGCTGTATCCTAATAGATACATTTTGACTTGGCCGCATTATTATTATTACTATTATAGACCATTGATATGTCTAGAGTTTACATCATTTTAAAATTATATTTCTCAAAAGTGCTATTAATTTCTTTATGTGTATTGCTTTTTTAAATTAGCAAATGATTACTGAGTGCATCTTTAAATCAAGGTCAAAAATGGGTCTTTATTTTCAGAAAAAAATAAGGAACCGAATACTGTCTTGTTAGTTTTGCTAAATGTCTTCACCAGGAAGCGCCCGTTGTGGCAAGGGCCTCACTTTTCCTGGAGTGTGCTCGTTTTGTGCATCGCTGTAACCGTGGTAACTGGCCAGAGTGGATGAAAGGTCACCATGTGAACATCACTAAGAGAGGACTGTCCAGAGGTCGATCGCCTGTAGCAGGAAACAAAAGAAACACAAAGCTCCAGTGGAACGCAGCCAAACACTTTTACCAGTGGGGAGATGTGAGTCACATTATACTGACAGATATTCAAATGTAGTCTCTACTGCAGAAAACATTCTTATGTAATTTTTGAGAAATTCGTTTGTGGTATTTGCCTGCATCTAATATTTGTATCCTCAAAAAGGCAATAGGCACTCGGCTGAGTGAAATTTGCCACTCAGACAGTGAGAGTCCAGCCAACATCTTGGGTTTTATCTATGATGAAGAAAGCAAGAGGCGAGCAAAAAAGGAGGATGAGGAAGAAGATTATCTGGATGACAGTAAGAGTGGAAATTATGAATTCAGATGAAACAAAGACAATGGACACTTCAAATCCAATATAATAGTTGAGCATTTAGTTGATATTTTTTTATGATTCTTTAAACAGACACAGTCAACCCCACGAAGTGTGGATGTCCTTTTGCTCTGAAGATGGCTGCTTGTCAGCTGCTTCTGGAGATCACCACTTTCCTGCGAGAGACCTTTCCCTGTCTCCCCAGACCCAGGACAGAGCCCCTTGTGGTCAGTTTTGGTATTGTCTCCCTCAGACCAAAATCACTCATCAGAGTTATTATTATTAAAGGGGTCATATGATGTGTATTTGGTGTAATGAAATGTGTTTATGTGGTTTAAGGTTCAAAAAACACATTATTTTCCACATACTGTACATTATTGTTTCTCCTCTATGCCCCACCTTTCTGAAACACGTCGGTTTTACAAAGCTTATCGGTCTGAAAAGCGAGGTGTGCTGTGATTGGCCAGCTATCCAGTGCGTTGTGATTGGCCGAATACCTCAAGCGTGTGACGGAGATGTTACGCCCCTTACCATACTGTAATGCTGTGTCCCGGCCGGAGCGACAAGACAAAAACATTCAAACTCATCATAAATGAGGCATTTGTTGCATCCAGTGGGGACATAATTACGGATTATAATGACTTATACTGTCTTTTTACACATTGCATTGCATTGCGCCACGTAAACAAAACAATGTCTGCATTTGTGATCGGAGAAACAACAAACAAGCGCTACTCTGCACTGCTTAAAACTCGCCTTTGAATCATCAGTGGCAAATTCTTTAAATATGAAAACTAACTTACAGTCTGTGAGTCAGAACAGCCGGCATTGTAGTCTACTCTACCAGGATCAGGAAACAGTCCTCCATAAAATGCGCTGCACACATCTGAATATTTGGGTTGAACTGTTCTGGAACAGTGTTGTAAATACAACTTAACCACTGATTTCTAGTCGTGTCCTCTTTTGGAAGACCAAACAAAGTAGTTTCGCTTTCACAACGAAACACACAGCGTCACACATGGTGGGCTTGAGTGAGCGGAGGCCAGCGGGCTAGAGTGAGGAACGGCCGGCAGGCTTGAGAACGGCGCGGCCGGCGGATTCGGTAAAGGAGCGGCCAGCGGGCTTGCGGCAACCACATGTGACGACCCCGGGCTGGACTCCACTTCGTCCACGGTGAAAGCCGATCCGGCGATCCACAGCGCGAAGTTGATGTCACAGTGCCTTCACAACATGGCGGCAGCGGCAACAACAATACTACAGCGAGAATAAAAGTTACACCTTCTTTCTTTGCGTGAACATTTGGGTGGCGTTATGCAAATCTTCCCACATCGTGACGTAGACATGTGGGGGCATGTTAGAACGAGCCGTTTTAGGTAGGCATGGCTGACTCTTAAATTTTATAAAGAATATCTCTTTGGATTTGAGACTTTAGTCTTAGCAACTTTACAGATCTTCTTTATGCACCAAGAACTTGTAACACTCCAAAGAGAAAGGAAAAATTGAAATCGCATCATATGACCCCTTTAATATACTATAGTTTGGAATGACCTGAAGGTGACCAAATAATGGCTACATTTTCATTTTGGCTTCTTAAGAGGAGATGCATGTATTTTTTAAGTGTTAAAATACTTTTTCTCACACATTTTAATGTGCACATTTCTTGATGTGCAGAACAGCACTTAATTGGCACTTAAGCAGACTGCATGTAACCATGTTAATTTTCATGCAAGAAAACTGCCATGCATTGGATTTAGTTGTTAATCATACACCATGCTATCTGTTTCCTAATTTAAATCACATTATATGACCCCTTTAACTAAAACTAAAACTATTAACTTACTAACTTAAACTAAAAGTTTGAGTTGAAGCAGTAAAATAACTGAAAATAAATAAAAACTAAACTGAAATAAAAACTAAAACTGAAATAAAAATAAATGTTATCTAAAAATTTATGTTAAATAAATAAATTAATTTAATTAAATTATTATTTTTTTAAATTCCACATGTCGTGCGTGCCTTTATGATTAACAATTCAGAGAGATTTGATAAATTCATATCTTTATAAAAAACATTCCATATATCTTTCATTAAGTGTGTGTATGGCAGAATTCAGAATTAAACATTTCTCGAATTTAAATATCTTGATTCAGTTCAATTCAGCTCTTAGCATATAGCATATAGCCCTGGTGTATATTCAGCCTGTTTGACTAATGATTGAAGGGCAAGCGGATCTGAAATTGCACAGAAAAAGAATACATATAACAGGCTTTTCTTTTGGCTTCAATAGGATTTAGAGAGCTGTCGTTTACGTCTGGACCCTGAGCTAGGCCGTCACCGCTATGAGAGGAAGATTAGCTTTGCAGGAATCCTGGATGATGAGGATGGGCACGATTCTCTGAATAGCAGCAGCCACACCCTCAAGTCTGACACTGGCTGTGAGGAAAAGAAATCATCACAAGAGCCACTGGGTAAAATGGAAGAGGAATAATTGTCTACATGTTTGATCAAGGCTGAAGTCTGATTTATCATTTTGTCTCATCTCTTTTCCCCAGCTCCAATTAGGAAGATCCGTATTGGTGGCTCTCGTTTACTACAGATTAAAGGAGCAAGGAGTTTTCGAGTAAAGAAAGGAGGCTCTTTGTCTTCTATCCGCCGAGCAGGGAGTCTGAAAAGCACTAAGACGTCCAGACAGGACTCTGAGTCAGAGAATGATGCAGAATCGGAACGGCTGCTCTCCCAGAGTAGAGATACTGTCACTGATATAGGTCAAACAATCCTTCTCCTGATCTATATAAATTTATTTTAGCTTGACCTCATGTATCTGAGGGCTTTAATGTTAAATTTGTAAATGTAATAATTAGGGAGCTGGCCAAAGCTTCCAAACCTTATTTGGAAATACATGCATAATGGGAAAAAAAATGGCATGAATAATAAACCTTACTGAATGGTAGAGAAAAATATTTGTTAGGCTGACCCAACAAACACAAGGATAAATGCATATCCGTGCATATTATAACTTAATGGTCAGTCTGTGAAGCTAAGATGACAAAGTGTCATAAACGTTTATGAATGAAAATATGAAAGGTGTTTTTTAAATTCAAACTGGATGGCTGTTTTGCAGTTCTTTCATTGAATGTGTCTTAGAAATTCTAACTTGTCAAAAGTAAAGGCCTGTTCACACCAAGGACAATAACTATAAAGATAACGATAAAGATATAGTTCTAAAGTCAGTGTTCGACATGGCCCAAAACAGAAATTGATGTTCCTTTAGTAACGTTGCAAGTTAAAATGTATTCATTTTGTACACATATTATTCATTTTGTTCTGATGATCCAAAAAGTCAAATTGCATTCTGTACACTGTAAAGAAAATGTGGTTTCAACTTAAAGTGGTCATGCTGCCTTAAAATGTTACGTTTAGTCAACTTAAAATGTGAAGTGACAACTTGAATAGACTACTTCAAGTTAAATCCGAGAAAGTTATTTTAACGCAAATATTTTAAGTTGTAATTGCAACAATATTTTTTACACTGTATAAATTCTGAATAGGCAGTTGTTTCTCACATTTTTTAAATAATAGGCCTATACCAAGCTTTTCAACCAGTCTGTTTTCAATTAGGGATGCTCATTAACCAGTTAACCATTAACCGATAGTAAGAATTTTGACAGATTAATACAATCAGTTAAACGGTTTAAAAAGTCATTTAAGTATTTTTAAGTAATTTTCCAAAATATTTTAAAATATTTGCTGCATGGTTAAAAATAGGTTCTGCTACATATATAAAATAAAATTTAGTTTTTGAGAAAAAAAAGCAGATAAGTTCGTAAAAGTCGCATTTTGTTATTACATTCAGAAATACCGGTAAATAAAGCGAGATATTTACAAACATTATAAACACTGTAAGGAATTTAACTCATTAATTCTTGATAAGGGATTATTATCATTAATTTTATTTCTAGCTCAGGTTTTGAAAGGACTCGCATCTGGAAAATCGAGGTCCACCTGATTAAAACTGAATTCCAATTTGCTAGTTTACACTTTAAATCAACGGTCGTCCAGCGAGCCATTGACTTACTTTACTTACTCTTAGTCATTTAGCAGACGCTTTTATCCAAAGCGACTTACAAATAAGATAGTTGACCTCAGTATATTTTAACCATTTGAATATTCGTATTTCCCTGGCCACGGGCTAATACGTTCTTTGATCATTTGTAAGCTCTTAGAGAGGTAACGTGATCTTTGGTAAGGGTTTGACTTTAAAATTATACGACACCAGACAATGATTCTTTATAAATGAAACATGAATTTTATTGGCTATTCTAGATTACATTAAAACTAAGCTACAACATACACATACACACACACACATACACACAAAGATTCAAGGAAATGAGTTAACGGAGTTGCATGAAGTTTTCTTGGTTCTAACACTCGTTTCCACGAGTGCTTTAAATTCAGCCTGAGAGAATTCACAAAGCAGAGGTTTGTCTTAAGTGTACTGCTTAACTCAATTCACCAGCGTCAGTTCAGCAGATAGAAGATTTTGTTTGAACTTGCGTTTGCTGAAAGCTGAGTTGTTCCTCGTGGCTACTGGAGGGGATTCCGTGGCTGATTGGCTGTTGATCTGGCGCCGGAATGATGTTTGGATGACGTCCTTCTGGGGAAGCCCTTGTTGGATTGGTTGCTTTCTTGACGATGTAGAGGCTTGAGCAGTTCTGCTGAAAAGTCTCTGTTTGCAAGGCTTTAAGTTCTTTGAAGATCGCGAAGTGTCAACTGAAGTGTTTGAGTTCTGGAGTCTCGCTTGTGCGAAGTTACGGCATGGGAGCGCTTTGTCACGCTCACCAAGGTGAAAGCCAAAGGTCTTGAGAGAGAGAGAGCGAGCGAGTGCGTAAGACTTGGTGTCCATTTTTAAGCAGGCTGACTTTTGTCCAGCCCACAGGTCGTTGTCCAATCAGATGGTGGGTACGGGGTTTAGCCACGCCCTGTGTGGTTCCTTTTTTTGCATGCACAAGTCACATGCTCCTGTGGGGCGTACTTCTGCAGGTTTTAAAAACTTCTTATAAACATATCATCACCGGAAAATGATACAGAATCTAAAATTTTCACTAACACCAATGGTCGGCAAATAAAACAAGCTTTCATTCAAACTCAGTATCAGATAGTTTGCATCCACATTAATAATCTTAATTACTAAAAGGTGTTTATACACATTGGTTAAACTTGCACCGATTACAGGAAACACATCACACATCATCAGACATAAACATATTATTTGTGAATATATTGCTCCGATACTTTCAATGATTTTCACTGATTGTCTTATGAATTGTCTGTGTACGTTCTGTTTCTTTGTCTGTGACAAAAGAAACGTAAGGGTTTCAAAAAGGGCAGGAAGCAGATGTTCAATGGGTCATGTGGCGTCACGCTGTATATCCCCTGCTTGCAGGCCCAAGGGCGTGATTAAATTTCTGTCCTTTTCCTGTTTAGATATAATAGTTACATTCATTGGTGGTCACAAGACAACGTGGTTTCTATATGTTGTAGTCCTCATACAAAAGATCTCTGTGGTATCTCTTGATTAGATTAATCCGAAGCCTCATGATGAGTCGATTCAGTGGCATATCACAGTCCTGTGGTTTGTGGTATTAAGAAATCCCTACAACACTATAAACAAAGCTAGGCCATATGCTATTTTAGTTCCCCTCACTCCACGACAAATGTTTTAAATCAGGGGTGTCTGATTAGCTGGATCAGGTGTGTTTAATTTGGGTTATAGCTAAACCAGAGATTGTCTTAGGGTTGGGAATCGAAAATCGATTCCGATTCCAGAATCGGATACTTAAGGTCAGGAATCGGATACTTGTTGTCAAATTAAAATTTAGATTCTGCCTATCGATTCCTATGCGCTTTTTTTTTCTTCATCTGTGAGGACCGGACCTAGTGATCTGCCAGGACCTTGCTCACTAATCTAAGCGCGCCAAAGTTTGGCTATATTTGCGATCAGAAGCCAAAAAAGCTAAGTATAATATCTGTGATAGCTAAACATGTTGCAAGAGAGGTGTCACCACCAACATAACAAAGCACTTTAATTTAATAGATTGTTAAAGATCGAAGACACGATTCAAACACCAATGTGATTCTATTTCTAAGTTACAATGATTCGTCTGTTTCATTCCTCAACCTTTGACATTTGCAATCAATGTTGTGATCACTTGGTTCATCCGTGCACAGTACGATCACATCAGTGTGATTTAAACATTTAAATTTGCGTTCACACTGCCGTTGACCTAAAGAGAGCAGCTGTCTGTCATGAATGAAACAGCTTCACAGTCTTTTCAGCCACACAGTATCATGGGCTGTTAAAATGAATTTGTCTTTGAATCATGCAAGAGATTTGTTCAAAAATGCTGATTCATCCAGTAATGAAACAAGTACATCTTGAGTGAGTCATTTAATCATTAATTTATAAATTACATGTGATTTTGTTTAGTTGTCTAATGTTTTTTCTTCAGAATCATGAGAGGACCACAACTTCCATTGGGGGGAAAAAACTAAATTTATCCAGAATCATGCAGTTCTATTTTGCACACAAACAGCTCTTAAAGAGTCCAGGTTTTATGTAGCCTGTTGATTTTTGTTCATGGTATTCAGTTCCAATAAATGGTTTGCAAAAAAGAGACACAGGATAAATGTTTGATATCTTTATTTAATCACATCAGAATCGATAAGCAGAATTGGAATCAGAATCGGAATTGATCCAATTCAAACGATACCCAACCCTAGTCTTACTATAAGGAGATGAGAGGGTCTGTATTCTTACTATTGGAAAAAGCGTAATAGCTAACTTGGATCACTTGTCCCTAAATAACCAATCACATTACAGCCTTGATGTCATTGAATTTCAGTCAGAGTTGTGCGACACTCAATTGTCGTTTATGGATACCATAGGAGTGAATGAGAAGTGCTGTAAGCTGAATCCCACCTGTCACAAAAAGTCAGTGACTCATCTTATAAAACGGCATTTTTTTTCATGGTAAACTCTAAAAGTAGGTCAATCCAAAAGTTTTGTTTAGTGTAAAACATGTTGAAGATTAGCAGATAGGCTCTCGATTCATTAAATGATAAGCTGTTTCCTCTAAAAAGCTGTCTATTTAGCGTAGTGAAGCCTCTCCTCCATTGACATTCATTAAAAAAAAAACGGTCTCTGGTCTCCTTTCCCACGTATTGACAGACCGGAAGCATTAGCTTTAGCCGTTACACTTTTTCGGCTAATGGTTGCAGGCTTGCTTTCTAGTGGCTTTGGCTAAACTGCAGGGCTTTGGACATCCAGGAACTAAGTTTGACACTCCTGCTTTTAAATTTAACAGTATTCAGCTAAACCAAAACAGACAATAATCTGACATTACCCCCCCCCCCCCCCCCCCCGGAGGGGCG
>NW_015505992.1:287558-296634 GCF_001515645.1 Sinocyclocheilus grahami
CCCCCCTCCTGGAAGGTGCGTCTTTGTGCCGCAATGGCACAACTGAAGAGGGAAGGAGGGGGCTCTGAACGAGGTGCAGGCAAAGGACAGGGAACAGGAAATGGAGGCAGCAGGAGGGACCAGGGTGGCAAAGACATTGGGAGGAGCCAGGAGCAGGAGAATCCAGGCAGGGACCCAGAATCCAGCCAGGACGGAGGCCCATGGTGGAGTCGAGGGAGGGAGAAGCCATGGTGGAGGTAGGGCTAACACCAGGGACCCGACTGACAGAGACGGAGCCGATGGAGGTGGAGCCCAGGGCAGAGACGGAGAGAGGAATAACCAGGGTGACACCGTGGGTCTGGAGGGCCAACTTGGAGCTGATGGCTCACATGACTAAGGCGAAGGCAGGCACTCGGAACATCGCGGCGGAGTCGGAGCAACTGAGGACAAAGTTGGAGCCGGAGGCAAGGAGGGGCCAGATGGAGCCTGAGGGATGGAGGGGCGAGGCGAAGCCGGAAGAGTGGAATCCTGTGGCGGAGGCAGGTCGACGACTGACCAAGCGGAGCCGGAGAGACAAGGGAGCCTGGTGGAGCCCGTGTGATGACTGGCCACCGTGGAGTCAAGTGATCAATGAGCCAAGGCGGAGCTGATGGGTCGGGGGGCCTAGGTGGAGTCTGGGACGCGGAGGCCGGAGGTGGAGACAGGGAATCCTCACACCTAGGTGGAGCTGGGGACTGGAAGGCCCGAGGCAGAGCTGCACAACAGGATAGAGCAGACTGATGATGAGCTAAGGGACTGGCAGGAGCCAGCGGAGGCAGGGCCGAGGAAATATCTGAATCTGGAAGAGGAGGTGGGAGAGGGAGGCTGGGTGGAATAACAGGAGCTGGGCAGAACCAGCGGGGATGGTAGAATCAGGGAAATAAACACCTCTAAACACTCAAAATAAACATCAGAGACCAGGCACAGCTCACCCTCAGCAGCAGGAGTGTAGGCGGGAATTCCCTCCATGCCCTCCAACTCCACAAGTACTCCCTTAATGATGGACGATGTTGCTGGCTCACACACCTGGTCAGACGTGTTGTAAGGCTCAGGCTCCAGGGTGCGCTGACTCGTGTATCGCGGCGGGCTCAGGCTCTCCATCTGTGGTGGGCTCTGTCATCATGTCCATGCAGCAGGGTGATGGCTGGCTGGGCTCTGGGTCACAGGCAGTGATGGAAACACCGCCATACCAGAGTACCCAGCCCAAATACTCCAGCAAACTCCTCTGTTCCGGGAGGAGGAGGAGGTGCACTGCTAGTGAATCCATCTTTCTGTAGTTTAGGTCTGGTATTCTGTAACGTGTTGTGCAGGATCAAGCACACAATGCAGGAGAAGTCAACAAACTAACAGTCTTTAATAATAAATCCAATGGGAAAACTCAGGAGAAACCGTGACACAACTAAAACTTACAAACAATACCAGACAAGGATCTGACTAAAACTGAGGGCTTAAATAGACAGATGATTAACAGAATCAGAACAGGTGAGAACTAATGAGTAACTATGGAAACAAATGAGTGGAATGAAAATGGGAACAAAGGAAAATGGGTCAAATTAAACAAGGAACACAGAACTAAAACAAAACAGAAAATAACCCTGACAGCCCAAGTACAGTACATAATTGTTTTTTGTTTCAGTGTTCAGACAAGTCCTGCCTCCGGACCCCATCCATGAAGAGACGCCCCACTGACAGCAGTGCTGAGGGGAAAAAAGATACTGGCATGTTAAAGTACATACGCAACCAGGTATCTCCTTACTGTCTACTACTGATGTACAAACTATTGCTGTTGTTACAAAGCCATACTGATTGTGTGTTAGTTGTGTTAGGTGTACTATGTTCTATTCCTTTAGGTAATGAGTCTATCTCCAGCCCCTCTGTCCTTGCTTATAAAAGCAGCCCCTATCCTGACTGAGGACATGTATGGAGACATTTTGCCTGCAGCATGGGAGCTTCTGCTGAGTGTGGATGAACATATGGCTGCAGCTGCAGGTCTGTCTAGCTAATATATTCCTCTCTTGCTGGAGAATCTAGTCATTAGTAAGTTAATGTCGTTTTTGTCAACTGTGCTACACATTTTAAATCTCAGGGATTTTTAACACATTTAACACAGTGCAAAACTTGTGCAGCCTATATTCATCCATCCATTTCTTAAAAGGATTCTCTATGTCCATAATAATTATCATGCAAACACACAGCTGCCCTGTTCCTGCTGTGCGCTGTGAAGGTGCCGGATGGAGTGACCGAGATGATGATGGCTGAGTTTCAGCACAAGGAAGCATGTCAGAGAATTAACTCTATTTTGAAATTCTACACTGTTTGGAGATTCCGGTACCAAGTTTGGCCTCGGATGGAGGAGGGGGCTCAGCAGATTTTTAAGGTAGGTCTGTTTTCATTTTTTTAATTTGACTACAGTAAGCTTGTACACTTTTAATTTCTATGCATATTCTACTCTGATATTATTTTGTTTTAAATCATTATAACAAAATAATATAAATATTGACAATATCTCAACTTTTTTCAATATATCTCTCTGTGTTCACGTTGTTTCATAGATTCCTCCACCCAGCATTAACTTCACGCTGCCCTCTCCTATCCTGGGAATGCCCTGTGTGCCTATATTTGACCCTCCATGGGTTCCTGTTAATGCAGGCACTGTTCCGGATGCAATCAGTGAAGATCAGTCTGTATGTTTTAGCTGCCTACCGCATCAAAACTTTGCTGCCATAAGACAAAATGGTCATGCACAAATTTTACAGAAGATTTTTCCCGTTACATTTCAGAAATCATTCTCTGCACGTGCAGTATCTCGCTCTCACCAACGGGCAGAGCACATCCTGAAGAACATGCAGCAGGAGGAGGAGAAGAGGAGACTCGGTCGTGAGGCCAGCATCATCACAGCCATCCCTATCGCTCAGGAGGCCTGCTATGAGCCCACATGTAGTCCCCCACCCGAGCAGGAAGAGGAAGGTGTGTCATTTCTGTGCTGTGCAGTTAGAGTTATCATAATTATATCTAATTTTCTTGATATTTTCATTTTACTATGAAAACAGCATTAACTTAACCATAACTCAAAGCATGGTCCAAAAAGAACATTGATTTTAACTAAGCTGGCAAACATATTGTTATACGTACGAAATTCAGAAAAATTAGGTAGTATTGTTATCTAAAGACTTTAGTCTAAAGACTAAATATATAATTTAATGTATTTAAGTTGATTCATCGATATTAAATAATATTTTACATTAACATTTTATTTACATTAACATTTGTTTTTCAGTGTACAGCTCTTCCCTGTAAGTTACATAGTCTTAAAGATTAAAAAAAATTGAATTGTTTGATGTTTCATTGCCAAAAAGAGAGTGGAAAGTGGTCATTATTATTGGATTCAAGGGAGAACAAATTTATGATATGACTTCTTTATGTGAAGGTTGTCAGGATTTGATTTTGAAACATTGATTTCGCTTTAAGCCCAATGATCAGTCCTGAAACAATTTGAAACCTTATGGGTTTTCAGAACATGATCATATAGATGAGCTGTTTATGAACACATATAATATCTGGTGTCCTCTTCTCTGTCAGTAGAAGATGTGATGAACTTGACATCACGTCGTCTGTCCGTCAGCCCCTCTTGTGCCTCCAGTAACTCCCACAGAAACTACTCTTTCCGCAGGGGCTCTGTGTGGTCAGTGCGGTCAATGGTCAGTGCTGAAGGTAAGAAACATTCAAAATGATGCATATTCACATACTGCTTTATTCACTGACCTGTTCACTTTTTCACCATGAATACGTTTATGTACAGATTAAGGAATCATAAAATCTTATATTTATTGACTGCCATTGAATTTTTTGTTTTATAAATATGGTTTGTTTTACCTTACAAGATGACGAGAACACGACAGAACTCACACCAACACATCACATGCTGCAGCCACCCCAGTCTGTTTTCCCACCATGTATCTGTGCTGCTGTGTTGCCCATTGTGCACCTGATGGAAGATGGAGAAGTTCGGGAAGATGGAGTTGCAGGTGAGTGGCAAAGAAGATTTAAAAAAACTAAAAACATTTTACCCACTGATCTTTTGTCTACTTTGTTTCTTTGTTTTGTGTTCCCACAGTTTGTGCTGTTGCTCAGCAGGTCTTGTGGAACTGCCTGATTGAAGATCCAGCCTTGGTTCTTAGACATTTCCTGGAGAAACTCACAGTCAGTAATAGACAGGTAAGATCACTAAATAAATCACTCTTTCAGAGAAGAAAAGATGAGCGTGTGCTGTTATATGATGAAACATATGTTATGGTTATTGTTCTCAGGATGAGCTGATGTACATGCTGAGGAAACTGCTTCTTAACATTGGGGATTTGCCTGCACAGACCTCACACATTCTTTTCAACTATCTGGTGAGACCTTAGCATGCTTTTTCATCACTAATGTGATTACTGCAGAATTTGTCTTTAAATGCCATAGTAGCTTATGTGAGCACTCTTAAAAATAAAAAAGCTGCCGGAAAGAACCAAAAAAGGGGTTTTGCAGCAATTGATGGATTGAAATGGATTCAGTTTACAACACCTTTATTACCTTTTTGGATCTTGTAAGTTTTTGTTACCTGGACTCTCAGTGGAGAGACAATATCCTCACAAGTTTCATTAAAATATCTTAATCTGTGTTTTGAGATTAGCCAGAGTCTTATTGATTTGAAACGACATGAGGGTGAGCAAATGACAGAATTTTCATATTTGGGTGAACTATGCCTTTTAGAGGAAAGGATGGAGATACTAGGGCTGGGTAAATAATATAGATATCTCGATTTATACAGTGGGGAAAAAAAGTATTTAGTCAGCCACCAATTGTGCAAGTTCTCCCACTTAAAAAGATGAGAGAGGCCTGTAATTTTCATCATAGGTATACCTCCGACATGAGTGAGCAAATGACAGAATTTTCATATTTGGGTGAACTATGCCTTTTAGAGGAAAGGATGGAGATACTAGGGCTGGGTAAATAATATAGATATCTCGATTTATAATCGATTCTCATTTTTACGAAACGATATCGATTCTTAAATCCCAAGAATCAATTAGCCTGTTTTCAGTTAATGGATGGAACATTGAAGGGCATCTCCCATCCAGTAAATCGCATTTTGCTTTGGTACTTTTAATATGAAATAAAGTCGCAGATTTCAAATTATGTTCATTGTATTGCAGTATTCAAACAATAAATGCCATTTTGGCCCTGTTTAATGTGTAGTGATCGCTGTAGCGCGGCGCGCCTCTGTTCAATAAAAGCAGCAGCGAGTAGCGCACGTGAACTGATCATCTCCTCCACATTAATACCAGTTTCAGCACAAAATAAACATGACTAAACATCCGAAGGTAAGTAAAAGAAAAAAGAGTACAACTTTACAATCCATATCCTGTCTCATGTATTCGCTCAATCAGTGTTTCAGCCGCTCAAAGATGTCAATATAATGTCTTGTAAACAATATCACGTAACGTCACATTTACCTAAGGAAAAAAATATATTCTGTGACCATAATCTCATTAGTCAGCTAGAAAAATAAACTGTAGAGAGGGGCATTTTGCTAAATATATGCATAAAATGCATAATTTTATGACAACCACCATTTAAATGTTTATATTTAAAAAAAATTGAAGTAGAAATATTATTATGTAATTGTAACTTTTATTATAAAAACTTCATTAAGTGTAATTTAAGCAGTTGTATAGCCTAAAAAATCAGTCAATTGTAACCTTCAATATTATAGTAATGTAGTACCAACTGACTCTCATGTATATTTTACAGCATTAGTTAAGAGATTTTTATTCCTTGAGAAAATTTGGCATGTTTACCAGATATATATCCAAAATAATCGATATTGAATCGAATTAGAAAAATAAACTGTAGAGAGGGGCATTTTGCTAAATATATGCATAAAATGCAACCACATTTAAATGTTTATATTAAAAAAAAAATTTGAAGTAGAAATATTATTATGTAATTGTAACTTTTATTATAAAAACTTCATTAAGTGTAATTTAAGCAGTTGTATAGCCTAAAAAATCAGTCAATTGTAACCTTCAATATTATAGTAATGTAGTACCAACTGACTCTCATGTATATTTTACAGCATTAGTTAAGAGATTTTTATTCCTTGAGAAAATTTGGCATGTTTACCAGATATATATCCAAAATAATCGATATTGAATCGAATCGCAAGCTTGTGAATAAGAATCGAATCGTGAAATTTGTGTCAAAACCCAGCCCTAGGAGATACAGTGATCTCATTCTGCAGATCTACATACCAAACTAGACATGTGCAATCTGTTATTTTTTTCTAATTTTTTTCCCCAAGGTGGGCTTGATCATGTACTTCGTAAGGACTCCCTGTGAGTGGGGCATGGATGCCATATCAGCCACATTGACCTTTCTATGGGAGGTGGTAGGTTATGTCGAGGGGCTCTTTTTCAAAGACCTTAAACAGACTATGAAGAAAGAACAGTGTGAGGTCAAGCTTCTGGTTACTGCCTCCATGCCAGGTTGCATATTTCAGCATTACTCCATATAGACAATAAGTTTACTAGTGTCTTTTTCATGTTTATAACGGTGCCTGTAATTGTGTGCCTAGGAACCAAAACCCTGGTGGTTCATGGACAGAATGAGTGTGACATTCCCACCCAGTTACCAGTGCATGAAGACACCCAGTTTGAAGCCCTTTTGAAGGTCATTATTATATTATAGATGTAAATTTGTTCTATATAGACAAGTTATTAGATCATTTTGCTATATTTTCACAATATAACACTTTTTTTTTTGTTATTACTTATATGCTTTCACACCAGGAGTGTTTAGAATTCTTCAATATACCAGAGGCTCGATCTGCTAACTATTTTTTGATGGATAAGCGTTGGAACCTTATACACTATGCCAAGGTGGGTTGTGGTTGTTTCTGAACAGATCTATACATTTCAAAGGATACATACTGTATATTCTTGATAGTAAACACCAGATTGTTTATATGTTGACTGAAAATTGGTTTCCCTCTCTACATCAGACATATGTGCGAGACATCTACCCTTTCCGAAGATCAGTATCTCCTCAACTCAACCTGGTTCATATGCTTCCAGAGAAGGGCCAGGAGCTCATCCAGAAACAGGTGAGTTTTGTTAATTTTAGCATTAAGGGAGAAAGTGTTTTTACTGAACGACTTAGGCTAGTTCACATAATGGAGTTTTTTGTAATATGAAGCAGGCCCGTTTCTAGGCATAGGCAATCTAGGCGGTCATGACCAGCAGGAGGGGCACCAATGAACGCATGTACTGGCACTACATTTTAGCAGGGTTGTGTTAAAGAGTGGCACGACCACCCTGAAATATGATTGGCGCCCCCACTAGATCCCGGCTGATTGTTTTATGCAAAATTTGCATTTGGAGCGCTCAAAAACACAGTTAGATCAATGAATTCTGTATGGAAGCCCGTTTCCGCCACTGAATAAAAAAGGTAATTGCACATTTTTATCTCACATTTCTGACTTTTTTCTCATAATTGCGTGATACAAACTCGCAATTCTGACATTTTTTCTCAGAATTGCGTGATATAAACTCACAATTGCAAGTTAAAAAGTCATAATTGTGAGATATAAATTCGCAATTCTGAGAAATAAAGTCAGAATTGCGTGATATTAACTCGCAATTGCGAAAAAAAAGTCAGAATTGCAAGTTTTTGTCTCGCAATTGTTACTTTATATCTTGCAGTTCTGAATTTATAACTCTCAATTGCGAGTTTATATCTCACAATTCTGTGAAAAAAAAAGTCAGAATTGTGAGATAAAAAGTCGCAATAACCTTTTTTATTTTTTATTCAGTGGCGGAAACGGGATTCCATAGTTCTGTCAGTGCTTTGACAAGGTAACGCTTTTTTTTTGCTATGCAATAAAGCTAAGTTCAAAGGCCAATTTAAAATAATGGTACAAGTAAAAAGTGCACAGTTGTGGCAGGCAAGAAATCATGCTGTGAAATTGGTTCAAAATCTGTGCATTTTTGCACCAATGCGTTGTTAAAGGATCAGTGTGTTGTGTAATATATTCCCATATAAAACTTTAATGGACAATTAAAAAATATTAGTATAGTAAAATTCGCTAATTCACAAGATCAATGCATCCTTTATTAAACCGCTTTGTTGAATTTACGTATCCTTACGGAAGTGTTGAAATGCTGAATTAATTCATTCACTTCTAACAGCGCTTAATGGGAGCAGCGACATACACATAGAGGGCAGAGCTTTGCATTATTTAAAGTTCACGCGTCAGCAGGGGTGTGAAGTAACGAATTACAAATACTCACGGTATAGTAATTAAGTAGTTTTTATCAGTAATTGTACTTTTTTGAGTAGTTTAAAAATTGTGTACTTTTACTTTTACTTGAGAACATTTTAAGTGCTGTATCGGTACTTTTACTCTGCTATTTTACTCCGTTTGTGGTCGTTACATGCTTATTTAAAAAAAAAAATGTATCCATCAACGTGATTGGATAGAGAGATAGTAATAGGTCTCGTGACTTTCGTCAAATCAAATTGTGCATAGAAAACTTTAACTGCCAACTGTTTATCATGGCTGCTTGAAGTGCATTCTTCAAGCATCAATTCAGTCGCATCTTCCTCTAACTTAATATATTAAGGTAAATTTTGGATTTCTGCTTACTAAATTATTTGTATATATGCTTGCCTATCTACACGGCCTGAAATTTGGTGTGAGGTTATTATCAGGTATTGCATACACTGTTAACTCCCGCAAGTACCACATTCGGTAAATTCCCACTCACTTATAAGACGCACGATCTGCGCTGCCTCGTCTCTCTCGCGTGCGTTCTGCAGCAGTCACTTGGATAAGTTGTTGTTGAACTTGTTAACTTTTGATGAGTTTGAGCGCGTGATGCGCGCTGTCAAAAAGTGTGTTGGAAACACAAATTGAGGACCAATCTGCACCTTATTGATAACCCGTGGCGTTAATATACTGCATCTGTGCCAGCGCGTGATGTAATAAAACTGCAGCTCGTTAATAAACTTTTTTTTT
>NW_015505992.1:296704-322069 GCF_001515645.1 Sinocyclocheilus grahami
GCCCTGGGTAGGGGGTGTTCCTCACAACGCCTGGCCAGTCCTCTTTGGTCTGCATTCTGGGCAGTTAGTCTGAGCATCTGCAACATTTTGGCAAACTTGTGTTAAGAGTAAGGGCTATAGACTACTACAAGATCAAACAGAGTGTGTAGCTAGGTTTTAGGTGCTTAGCTGAAATATTAGGTTATTATCTTAGCTGTGAATGCTAAGATAGGTTTGGGTCAGCATATAGTTTGCGAAACATTGTCTACAATACACTTTTCTCAAAAACATACAACTTGAAGTATTCTGCCTAAAGGACTATTTTATGTAGCCATTGTTTTTGTGAGTATCAGTGCAAACAATTTTTACAAGAATTTTTGCAAAGGGATTCCCTAGAGTCCCTAAAGTGACATTTCTAGCGAAAAAAAAATTAACGTGCACAATTTTAGCATGATTGGGAAATTTGCACATAAAAAAACTTTGTGCTCAAATGTGTTTTTGTGGACATATCAAAGTTTCTTCTGCATGTGGAAAACTATATTTGTGCGTGCATTAAAATTTTATTGTGCATGCAAAATTGCAAATATTTTCTGAAAAACTTATATGTGCACAATAAAACTTTACAAATTTTTTTGTGTTTTTAGCGTAAAGGTTTTCTCATGTATTTACAGTGTGTGTGTGTGTGTGTGTGTAAATGTATATACACAAACCAATAACTTATATGTGCACAATAAAACTTTTATATGTGCATGGGAAAATGTTTTTGTGTTTGTAGCGTAAAGGTTTTTTCATGCATACACAATTTTGTGTGTATGTGTGTGTGTGTGTAAATTTATATACATAAACCAATAATTGTGCTGTGTGAGCACAAACATTTTCCCACAAACATATGAAAAATTGCAAACAAGAACATTTTCATGTGCATATACACTACTATTCCTTTAAATTGTAATAATACTGAACAATATTGCTATTTTACTGTTATTTTTAATCAAATAAATCCAGCCTTGATGAGCTGAAGTGATTTCTTTCGAAATCCTCAAACAATCTTAATTATTCTGAACATTTGACCTTTTTAATGCACAAGCAGAAATGTTCTGGGGGGTTTTTTCTTTCGAAAAATTCTTCTTTAGGGGCTCTGTAATTCATTGACTAGTGGCAGAAAACGTATTCGGTTACTAACGTAACCTCGGTTCCCTGAGATACGGGAATGAGTACTGCGTCTTGCTAAAGATGCTATGGGGAAAAAAACTTTTTTCTCCTGAACTAAAGCCTTTTTTCAATCACGCAGTGGAACTGCATGGCCATTGGTTCGTGCAGTGCATTGAAAAACTAACCAATGGCTCAGCAGCGGTGCTGCACAAGCCTATGGCGACAGAGCCCACCAGAATGGGCGGAGCCATCTGGCTATATAAGCGGGCGTTCGCCACAGGATTCTCAGGTTACTTTGACTGAAGCAATGACTGAGTCGTGCTGCTACATAGCACGGCTAGCAATGCAGTACTCGTTTCCGTATCTCAGGGAACCGAGGTTACGTTAGTAAACGAGTACGTTTCCTGTCGATACTTCACTCCTACTGCGTCTTGTTAAAGACGCTATGGGAACACAGTACAATCACGCTGTGCTATGGTAGAGGAACGACTTCATATTATAACCTACATAAGCAAGAAGATAAACAATGTACTCCAAGACTAAAATGGGTTGAACTCCTCGAGGTCACGCCCGGCCTGGGTAATCGTTTCAGAGTACTCGTACAACTTCGGCACCCCAGGGGCCGAGAGCCGACAAGTAAACTAACCCAAGAGCTTGAGCGTGTTACGGTAGCAAGTAGCAAGCATGTCATTGGCAGCTCCTCTGCGTCCGAGGCTGCCAATGACATGTTGTCATCAGGCAGCTCGTCCTCACTCCCCCCAAACGAGACCAGATCGCTTGTGCTGGCAGAGGGATGCTGGTCAGGCTGGGAAAAGAAGACGGGTGAATCCTCTCTCTGTGGCGAGGGCGAGGCACGCGGGATCTGGGCCGATGTGAGCTCGTCCGCATTCGAACGCTCAAGTCCTCTGCCCCACTGTTTTTTCCACACAGGTCCCTGGAAGGAAGAAAACGGATGGGCACGAGGGGCGGAGCCACTCTCTGAAAAGAAAGCGATCCGTGAGCGAAAAGAGGCGAGACTGAAGTTCTCACAATGAGAACAATCAGTTCCCGTGACAGAGGCTACCGCATGGGGTTTCCCCAAGCAGGAAACGCACTCCGCATGGCCGTTATTGCCGAACCGCAGTAACGGCGTGGCATTTGCAACAACGCCAATTTGCTCTTTTAGAAGCTCTTTTAGAAGCGCCGGATGGCGGCAGGGGAACAGGACCGATGCTGAAGCGAAGAAGCAGGTCAGCCGAGCAGGGAGGTCTCAGTCCAGCTGTGAGGCGTCAACGGCGAGAAGGCTTTCGGGATCAGCGTTGAGCGTAGAGTCTTCACTGAAGGAGAAGAAATCTGAGAATCCTGTGGCGACCACCCGCTTATATAGCCAGATGTCTTTGCCCATTCTGACGGGCTCTGGCGGGCTTTGTCGCCATAGGCTTGTGCAGCACCACTGCCGAGCCATTGGTTCGTTTTTTAATGCACTGCACAAACCAATGGCCATGCAGTTTCACTACGTGATTGAAAAAAGGCTTCAGTTCAGGAGAAAAAAATACTTTTTCCCATAGCGTCTTTAGCAAGTAGCAAGCACAGTATGAGTGAAGTATCGACAGGGAACCTAATGTATGATACCTTGTTGATGTCCGTCTTTTGAAAGTTGAAGTCTGTGTGTTGTTTTCAGGAGGCAGGTGGAGTGGGAGGCAGCTAGCAGTCTGATTGAAGGGATTTGTTTGACACTTCATCGACAGCCAATCATTTCCTTCCTCCCTCACCTGCGATCTCTAATCAACGTCTGTGTCAACCTGGTGAGTCCCAAACACCCACCACCGGTGATATCCTTTGTGTGATGTGTATGTGTTTACATAAAGATGTATGTGTTTAGGTGATGGGGGTTGTGGGGCCATCTAGTGTGGCAGATGGACTTCCCTTGTTGCATTTGAGTCCGTACCTGTCTCCTCCTCTTCCCTTCAGTACAGCGGTTGTGCGTTTGGTTGCCATGCAGATCCAGGTATAATCTGTTCCTTTCTATAGATAATTCTACTGTGCATATCAGTTAATTGACTTATTTATGCCTATAATCATATGCACATGTTTAATGTCTTCCTCCAAATTTAGGCTTTAAAGGATGATTTTCCTCTCAGTCATGTGATCTCCCCTTTCACCAATCAAGAGAGACGAGAGGGGATGCTGCTTAACCTTTTGATTCCATTTGTATTGACTGTGGGCTCAGGGAATAAAGGTCTGCCTTAGAGAACAAACAGAACCAGGAATTTAAATATGCTTAAATTCATAATGCAATTGGATGTCATTTACAATATGTTTATTTCTGTTTTCCCTTCACAGACAGCCCTAACCTGGAGCAGCCGGAGGTATTTCTACTTTTGCAGACAGTCATTAACATCCTGTTACCTCCACGTATTATCAGCACTTCCCGCAGTAAGAACTTTGTTCTGGACGCATCCCCTGCCCACTGCTCTACCCCAGGGGACACTGGGAAAGACCTGCGTAGAGAGGGACTGGCTGAATCCACCAGCCAAGCAGCTTATCTTGGTACTAGAGCCCTAGAGAGGGTTGGATGGTGATATAAGAAAAAATATTTAAAAGATGTCTGTACATTTTATAAAAAATTTTAAAATCTGCTCTCTCTAGCTCTGAAGGTGGTCTTAATCTGCTTTGAGCGACAGTTGGGTAATCAATGGTACAAGCTGAGTCTACAGGTCAAGGAAATGGCCCTGCGTAAAGTTGGCGGTCTGGCTTTCTGGGATTTCATTGACTTCATAGTGCGCACAAGAATTCCAATCTTCATTCTATTGCGCCCCTTCATACAGTGCAAGGTGGGCAGATTTTGAGGATATGTGCTACCTTTTTGAATTCTCTATTAGCGATCGACCGATATGGGTTTTTAATAGCCAATATCGGTATCTTGAAGGGTGGCTGATAAGTGAAATGTATGGTATTACACATTTATTTTAAGTTAGTAAATAACACGTTCAACACTGCTGCACTAAAATGACTACTTATTATATAATTTTAAAGTCACCATGAAACAGAAAGTGACAACTGGTAAATTGTCACAATGGAATATTGTAGTGTATATTATTCATTAGCAAACAACATCGATCCAATGATCCAATCAGTTGAGTCTCTTGACCACTATCAGTTCACACCGTTTGCATCTAATGCACACCACATTAATCAGTCATAATGATACTGACAATTAAAACAATTCAGAGTATCGGCCAATTTATCAGCCTTGGTGATGTATCAGTTGCTCATTTAATTCATACTCATGAAAAAGTCTTCATGTCTCTACTTTCAGCTGTTAACCCAACCAGCTGAGTCTCAGGAGGAGATCACGGCCCGTCACCATATTGCAGAGCAACTAGAGCGTCGTTTCATCCCGCGGTCCCTCTGCAAGAGCTCTCTGTTTGCTGAGTTCAGCAATGAGCTCAAGATCCTGAAAGAGGCTGTGCACAGCGGCTCTGGTGAGAACGGGCTTTATCGGGATATTACCTAGAAAACAAATGTTTATCTCTCAAAAATCTCTCAGTAAAATTGGTCACACTTTGTTAACCCCAGGTCATCCTTAACTATGGGTTAATACAGTGGTTCTCAACCACGTTCCTGGAGCCCCCTACAGTGAACATTTTGCATGTCTCCTTAATCACACATGATCAGCTCATTAGTAGAGACTCCAAGACCTGAAATACGATATGATACAATATACTTTTTTGTCCCCTTAGGGGAATTTTTTCTTGTGCTTATTACATGCTGCACAAACAAATCACACATAAATAACTAAATCCCATACAGTATATCTCACATAAACCATACCATACAGGGGAGCAGGACATGTAGACAGGTATATCAGATGTCACATTGCACAACTGAAAAACCACTATTGCACAAGTAGTTGCTTCATAAACCATAGAATCAAAAATAATTAACAATAACTAGCAGCAAATAAGAATAAATTGTACAAAACATTATGTAATGTTAGATAATCAGTGCTGACCAGAAACAAATCATGTCATCAATGCCATTCAAAATTCTAATGGAGGCAGGCACAAAAGAGCTTTTGAACCGGTTGAGTCGTCATTTGGGCACTCTGTACCTTCTTCCTGAAGGCAGACGCACATATTCAGGATGTAAGATGTGAGAAGGATCAGACAGTATCTTGTGAGCCCCTCTGTACACAGACTGCTCAAATAATGTTTGGAGCGATGGATGATCTTTCAGCACCACAGTTTTCATGGCAGTCTGGACAATGTAAGAAAGTCTGTTTTTTAATTGTACAGAGAGGTTACCATACCAAGCTTGGATCCCGTACCTGATTAGACTCTCCAGAATAGCCTGATAAAACACAGTCATGATTTTTTCGTTGACACCATACAGTCTGAGTCTTCTCAAGAAGTGCAGTCTTTCAATTGTCAACATGAATCTGCCATATAAGCATGTTGTCAATATGGATGCCAAGGTACTTATAGGAACACACCTGTTTGATTTGAGTGTCATGAATAACAACAGGACTATGAACACCGACTGCTCTGTGGTCAAACACCATATCTTCCATTTTGTTATCATTTAAAATCCATTTATTGGCATCACACCACTGTTCAAAGTTATTCTTCAGTGATAGATAGCTGGATCACTCTCTTTGTACAGTAGGCTCAGGGTGGCTGTATCATCTGAAAATTTAAAGATGTACACAGTCATTAGTGTAGTGTGTAAAAAGTACAGGCGAGCTCATGCAACCCTGAGGAGCACCTGTGTGCGATATTTTTGGGTCTGAGAGGGTGTTATTGATCTAAGAAAGAGTGATACCATTTGATCAGGAAAGGGTTAATGTTCAACTGGCTCGTTTTCTGGGGTCAGTTCCTTTGTAAAAGTCTTTAGCAGAAAGGCTGTAATAAAATACAATACACAATACAATAAAATTAATTTAGTTCATTCTCTTTATGAAGTTCTTCCATGGGAATGAAAAGTCTCCTGCTAGTTCACTGAATAGCTTTCACTGAATCCCACAGTCTTTTATAGATTGATGTGGCTAAGCTCTCCTCAATAATGACTTTTTGTTGCCTTCGGGCCACCCGAAGCAGCTGGTTGAGCTCTTTTTCAGTTGCAACCGATCACAGTTCCAGAAAGCAGCTTTTTTCCTGTCAATGCACTTCTTCTTCACTTACTTTGTTATATATGGCTTGTTGTTAGGTTACACAATAATGTCTTTTTTTTGCAACCACATTATCTACACATTATCTACAAAGGATATACAGTGGGTACGGAAAGTATTCAGACCCCCTTAAATTTTTCACTCTTTGTTATATTGCAGCCATTTGCTAAAATCATTTAAGTTAAATTATTTTCCCCATTAATGTACACACAGCACCCCATATTGACAGAAAAACACAGAATTGTTGACATACGCACATATTCAGGATGTAAGATGTGAGAAGGATCAGACAGCATCTTGTGAGCCCCTCTGTACACAGAATGCTCAAATAATGTTTGGAGCGATGGATGATCTTTCAGCACCACAGTTTTCATGGCAGTCTGGACAATGTAAGAAAGTCTGTTTTTTAATTGTACAGAGAGGTTACCATACCAAGCTTGGATCCCGTACCTGATTAGACTCTCCAGAATAGCCTGATAAAACACAGTCATGATTTTTTCATTGACACCATACAGTCTGAGTCTTCTCAAGAAGTGCAGTCTTTCAATTGTCAACATGAATCTGCCATATAAGCATGTTGTCAATATGGATGCCAAGGTACTTATAGGAACACACCTGTTTGATTTGAGTGTCATGAATAACAACAGGACTATGAACACCGACTGCTCTGTGGTCAAACACCATATCTTCCATTTTGTTATCATTTAAAATCCATTTATTGGCATCACACCACTGTTCAAAGTTATTCTTCAGTGATAGATAGCTGGATCACTCTCTTTGTACAGTAGGCTCAGGGTGGCTGTATCATCTGAAAATTTAAAGATGTATTTCCCCGTGTGTGAGCTTACACAGTCATTAGTGTAGTGTGTAAAAAGTACAGGCGAGCTCATGCAACCCTGAGGAGCACCTGTGTGCGATATTTTTGGGTCTGAGAGGGTGTTATTGATCTAAGAAAGAGTGATACCATTTGATCAGGAAAGGGTTAATGTTCAACTGGCTCGTTTTCTGGGGTCAGTTCCTTTGTAAAAGTCTTTAGCAGAAAGGCTGTAATAAAATACAATACACAATACAATAAAATTAATTTAGTTCATTCTCTTTATGAAGTTCTTCCATGGGAATGAAAAGTCTCCTGCTAGTTCACTGAATAGCTTTCACTGAATCCCGCAGTCTTTTATAGATTGATGTGGCTAAGCTCTCCTCAATAATGACTTTTTGTTGCCTTCGGGCCACCCGAAGCAGCTGGTTGAGCTCTTTTTCAGTTGCAACCGATCACAGTTCCAGAAAGCAGCTTTTTTCCTGTCAATGCACTTCTTCTTCACTTACATTGTTATATATGGCTTGTTGTTAGGTTACACAATAATGTCTTTTTTTTTGCAACCACATTATCTACACATTATCTACAAAGGATATATCTAGTTATTGACTCAGTAGCTTCATCTATGTTTGATGTGTCAGACAAAATGTGCAGTCTACATGTACGTGATTCTCTGTCAGGTATTCAGGTTTTGTGGTTTAAATTGGGGTTAAAACTGTGCTTTATCTCATTTACATTTACATTTAGTCATTTAGCAGACTAAATTTAGCAGACTTTATCTCTCCCTTTTTTTCAGCATACCAAGGAAAGACTTCCATCAGTACCGTTGGCACATCCACCTCTGCATACAGGTTGAGTCTGGCCACCATGTCCCGCTCAAACACCGGTACAGGAACTGTCTGGGAGCAAGAGAGCCAACCCTCACGCCAGCCCTCACAGGACACACTCAGTCGGTGTACCGATGAGGAAGAGGAGGAAAGTGTGTGATTCATCCTCTTTGGTTTCTTCTTAAAAATTAGTTCACTCAAAACATTTAAATTCTGTCATCATTTACTCACCCTCATGTCAATCCAAATAACATCACATGTCTTACATGTTTACTGCAACTTTCAGAGTGCACTGTAGGACCAGCTTACAGCGAACACTGAACCAAACTTTTAAATGTTGAGCAAGTGATCTCATTGGCTGCAGAATCAGCATGTGCCATGTAGTAAATCATATGATTGCTAGCAGATGTAAAGGACCTATCAGCCTGCATTATCTAGAGATTCAAGACTGAGCTAGATATTTGTGTTACTGTAAGTAGTGTTACTGGTTACCTGTTAATGTAGGGAATATTAACCAAAGGTGTACTATCAAAGCAGTCACCTTGCATGACCTTGCATAAAATTATTTTTAAAAATGACTTAATTGCTGCATGGTAAGTTTAATGTAAAATTGATGGGTTTTATTGCTGAGTAATTTTGTAGATGCATTTAATTGTTGAATGATCCATGTTAACTTTTACTCTGTTACTTTCAGATGACTCCATCAGTATCCCCAGCGTGGTAAGTGAGCACGAAGCTTTCCTCCCCAGACTTATTTCCCAGCGGCGTTTCTCCAGTCACATCACGGTGTCAGCTGCCACTCAGCCTGAACCAGGCATTAGCACCATGCTGCCCAGTCACAGGTAAACAAACACCCTTCTTCAAAACTAAAGCTCATTCAGACCGAAAACTGTCTATAACAACCTTATTTATCCAATCTTACCATATCTTTCCCTTTAAGAGAGGGCTGATCTACAGCTGGGGGGTTGCATGTCTCTCTTATTATTCCCCTAATCTTGTTCCCTGCCCAACTCTACAGTGAACCCAATGTGCTAGATGAATCCCAGGGGCTTCTGGAGGAGGGTAACCTGTCTAGGTACAGTGTGATGGCCCTGTGTGTGCAGTGTCTCACCGTCTGTGTGCCAGGGCTGGGCCTGCCTTCCCTGTTCATCACATCCAACTTGATTCCTCACTAGGATCTCTCTCTCTTTCTCTTCTCATCCACTCCAATTCACTGTTTCTTTCTGTCTTTCTTTCTCTCTTGGCTAGGGACAATGATGCCCGTCTACGTTTAATCACTATGTGGTACTCATGTCATCTCCAGTGAGCCTCATGGTGTCATGGTGTCCACTCATGTTTCAGGCTTTTTGCTGCTCTGCTCAAGAGTTCCTCTCTGGGGGCCCAATCTGTGGGGCTGGGGAGTATGGTCTAGCAGGCTTAAAGTAGACAATTAGACATTGAGTAATGTTTTTTTCGATCTGACATCAGATGAATCTGACAAATTCTGCAAATTTTACAAAATGGCTTAGTTCATATAGGATTTTCACATCCTCCTGCTCAGACTGCTATACCAGCTTCTCTATTCCCCTTTGTATTTTGTGGATGACATTGCAGGTTCTGACCTGTGATTCATGCTTTCTTGATTCGTCCCTGTCCCTGTGTTTCATTGGTGGAGGGCTATGGACTGATGGGGATTTGTGGATGGGACACATTTCCTCTTAACTCTCCAATTTATTAGGAGGATTTAACAGGGATTGTGTTCAGCTCTTCGGGCAGTTTGAGCTCATCAGCTCCATTTGTGTGTCTGTCCTTCAGGGTTGCTAGCGTGCAAAGTGAACCAGGACAGCAGAATCTGCTCATCCAGCCACCACTCGGTCGTAAGAGAGGACTTAGGCAGGTGAGCGCTCAGAACACAGTCTTATTTTTTTGCATTCAGTGTATTATCTCAAGGCATAAAAATTGAGGCACTGTGTCTTGTAGCTACGGCGACCCCTGCTGTCTATACAGAGGGTGCAGGACGAGTCTCGTGGACGTCAGGGAGCCAGACTCTCAACAACCCGCAGGAACATTCAGCCTAAGAGTAAACCACTCGACAGGGGTTTGTGTTGTTTGTGTAACTATATTAAAAAAAGAAATGAATATCAGTGACGCCTGTGTGCAGAAGATTTAACATTAAACATGAACCTTATAATATATATATATATGTGTGTGTGTGTGTGTGTGTGTGTGTGTGTGTCTTTATTGGTAAGTTATTGATCACAACAACAAAAATGTCATTGCAATCTATAATCAAAAAGGAATTTGAATGAATTCCTTTTTTATAGACAAATGTCAACAGTTTTAATGCCTAGTATAAAAAAAGAATACATATATTAATATAATATACACAAATAAATTACATTATAAATATAATATAAATAAAATATAAATAATATAAATAAAAAATAAAGTGGGGAAGTCGTGGCCTAATGGTTAGAGAGTCGGACTCATAACTGAAAGATTGCGGGTTCGAGTCTCGTACCGGCAGGGATTGTAGGGTGTGTGTGTGTGTGTCTTTATTGGTAAGTTATTGATCACAACAACAAAAATGTCATTGCAATCTATAATCAAAAAGGAATTTGAATGAATTCCTTTTTTATAGACAAATGTCAACAGTTTTAATGCCTAGTATAAAAAAAGAATACATATATTAATATAATATACACAAATAAATTACATTATTAATAATAATAATATAAATAAATAATAAAGTGGGGAAGTTGTGGCCTAATGGTTAGAGAGTCGGACTCATAACCCAAAGGTTGTGGGTTCGAGTCTCGTACCGGCAGGGATTGTAGGTGGGGGGAGTGAATGTACAGTGCTCTTTCCCACCTTCAATACTACGACTGAGGTGCCCTTGAGCAAGGCACCGAACCCCCAACTGCTCCCCGGGCGCTGCAGCAAGAAATGGCTGCCCACTGCTCCGGGTGTGTGTTCACGGTGTGTGTGTGTTCACTGCTGTGTGTGTGCACTTTGGATGGGATAAATGCAGAGCACTAATTCCAAGTATGGGTAACCATACTTGGCCACATGTCACGTCACTTTCACTTATTTATGATAGCAAAACCATTGTTATAGTACAAATCATCATTTTAATAATTATAGAGCAGACTGCATATATAAAAATTACACATCAGTACCCACTCTAAATATATCTATTAGTCATATACAATTTCTTATACAAATTATTATATTATTTTATGATTTTGTTGTGGGCATAATACAATAAATAATACCTAAAATACATACTATATCATTTTAATACATTTTCAACATGGCTTTTCTGTAAGAAATCTATGAAAAATTAAGTGTATTTTGCTTAATTTGGTAGGTCATTTAAAAAGTTTTTTTTTTTTTTTTTTTTAAAGCATTGATCAAATGAGTAATGTAGAGGCCTTAGAAAGCCATGTACCAAATTTGATGCAGTTTTATATGGATTTATAGGGTTAATTGCATCCGCTCAGATGGCCACTATGAGAACCAGGTAGAGGTTCTTATAGTTCAAACTGTAGTGTATAGTGCTAACAAAACCAATTTTGTGAATTTGATTCCCAGTAAACTGCATGAAGTAATAATGTATACTAATGAATTTCTAGAGTCTAATGAATTTCTCCAATCTATGAAATATTAAGTGTATTTTGCTTAATTTGGTAGGTCATTTAAAAAGGTTTTTTTTTTTTTTTGAAAAAGCATTGATCAAATGAGTAATGTAGAGGCCTTAGAAAGCCATGTACCAAATTTGATACGGTTTTATATGGATTTATAGGGTTAATTGCATCCGCTCAGATGGCCACTATGAGAACCAGGTAGAGGTTCTTATAGTTCAAACTGTAGTGTATAGTGCTAACAAAACCAATTTTGTGAATTTGATTAATAATTAGTAATAATGTATACTAATGAATTTCTAGAGTCTAATGAATTTCTCATCTTTTCTTCAGCTCATGGTGACCAAAAGAGGTCTGTCAATGATATGAAAAAAAATGGAGGTTCCGGTGAGATTTTATTTAGGGCGTTATACCACAAACAGCCACCGGGTGCCATCCAAACTCTATTAAATTTTTTTATGCATTTTTCTGTCACAAATGTCTAGATTTCTCTGTCAATATTACTTCTATCTCAAAATAATCCTGAGACTCAGACCTTTCCAATGATATGTTTTTTGTCAATTTTATAAAAAGTTTTGATTGTAAAAGAGCGTAATGCATTTTGTAATATGACACTTGACACCGCCCGTTAAGGGGGAGGAGACCGCCAAAAGATTTTAAAGTACCATTTCCATGGTAACGCAATGTCCGATTTCAAAATGGTTTTCACAGGATGAATCTTGGACTTCTAAGCTTTCAAATGATATATGATTTATGATGATTACTAAAAGGTTTTGATAGAGAAAAAGGACAACAAAAAAAGAGTGCCAAGCGTCCCACAGGTGGGACGGTGACAGTTAAGGGGTTAAAATGACAAAGTTTATACCCAGCTAACGAAAATATGTTGTAAGAACATTTTGTTAACATTCCCACTAATCAGTGAAACAGAAATCTTATGAATGTCCAGTTTTTTAAACGTTTTCGAAATGTTTTTCTTGGTTATGTAAACATTAAGGGAACATTTTGCGTACATCATGGGAATGTTACATTTGAATGTTCTCTGAACATTCTGAAACAAGTAGTTACATTTAAAAAAATGTTAGACAAACATCTAACTAAAACGTTTCAGAAAAATATTCCATGAACTATGTATAGATAATGTTTTTGTGTGCTAACGGTTTAAGATCATTGTTAAGACCAAATAACTTTACCAGACCAAATAAAGTTACCAGAAGAACATTTGCTTATAACTTAGAGTGAACCTTACCAGAACGTTACGGAAGTTCTGAGAATGTCCCTGTTAGCTGGGTAAGTGCTAGTTTGGATATGAAAGGTTCTATTATGTATGTTTGGGTGCATTGCATGAGTGTTGAGTGGAGACATCATGTCTTTAAAATTGAATGTAGCCATTTATACCTCTGAATTTGACGGCTTATATAACGCTTGCTTTGTTTTGCTCTCAGTATGAGAATAAAGACAGGAAAGATCAGGGGAGTGTAAGAAGCAGTCTTTCTCCAACCCCCTCTGCTGCCTCAAGCTCCACTTCTAGAGCCTGCTCCCCTCTTCCTCCTCCCCTCCCCGTCCTGAGTACACCATCCCGACTGGCCCCAACCCAGATCAGAGAAAGTCCCGAGGATGAAGAGACCACTGGGCTTCTGCAAAACACGGACACCTCCCCCGGTGCAGGAGAGGACCGTGGCACTGAGAACCCACTCCTGACCTCGCTGCTCACACCCCATGCTCTCTCTCCGCTCCCCTTGTCCCCTGTTGACCTGGATCTAGATGAGTCTCACGTTTGAGAATGTCCAGCTTCAGGATGTAACAGTTTAATACTGTGCTAGTTTAACAAGAAGTGGAAAAAGAAATCCTGTGATCATGTTTCTTCAATAACTTTAACTTGATTTTTTTTGTGAACTCTTGACCACAAGAGTAAAACCATTTTAAGCTATCATGGGACATCCTTTGCAATTAATAGACATTTATGAAGCACTGTGCATAATTCTACACACCAATGAAAGCTAATTATAAGTATAACCATTCAGTCTTTAGTGAGATAAATGATGACATTCTGTGAAAATCATATAACTACAAAATCTCAGTATTTAATTATATAGATGTATTCTAAAAATGTGTCATCTATTAAACTTTATTTTAAAGGGTTATATACAAAATAGATATTTAGAATAAATATTATAAATGCTTTATTTTCAGAAATATAAAGATGCTTGTATGATATTGATGCCAAGTATTTGCCAAATGTTTGTTTGCAAAGACAAATTCAAAGCACCTGCCAAATTTCAGTGGGAACAAAACTGGAAAACGTCATTGAATATATATATATAGATATATTTAAATATAAATATTCTAAGCATCTTCCCTGCTCTTGTCCTGATTATGTTGGTGTTGATTCTTCTGTTAACCCCAGTGTAATTCAACTAATGCTTAAACTGACTCTAAAATACACTATAACCTTTTTACCGAAACATCACAAATTCTTCTACATAACATTTGGTGTTAAAATAGTCAATAGAGTATTAATTGAATGTCTCATACCCTTGTATTCAGAATGTAAGAGCTCAACAGGCATTTGATATTTCTGTGTCTGCTGCTTTGTGGGTATATTGATTTTTGTCTAATGTGTTGCTATCTGTTGGATTTGTTCAATAATAAATTATTTAATCATGTCATGTTGATTTGGGCTTTTTGGTTTATTATAATTAGCATAATAATACCAAATGATTTGTATTTGTTGCATTTGTGAAAGACTAATCTACTGCTAACTACTAATCTTCTGATTCAAAAGAACTAGACGCATGATTGCAACGCAAAATAGTTTATTAGTAGAAAATAGGCAATTCTTGGAATGTAACTGTATCAGTAACAGTTTTACTTGTTGCGATAAATGTCTCGAGGAGCTTAAAAAGCCTTTCTTCTCTAGCAGCAGCTTCTCTTTCTGTCCTCCTCTCTTTCTCTGTAGTCCTTTTCCTGCCTTTCTTCTCTAGCCAGCATCTCTTTCTTCCACCGTTCCTGTCTCACAAACATTTCTCGTTCCCTCCTCTCCTCCCTCTCCAGCGCCTGTCTCTCTCTCCACAGACCTTCGATCTTTTTCGGCCTCCCTCTCCGCAGCCCATCTGTCTCGCTCTTCTTCTCTTGCTGTGGCCCGTCTATCTCTCCTTTCCATCTCCCGCAGGGCTGTCAACCAGTCCTCTTCCTTTCTCTGCTTGATGGGAAGCAGAAGAGGACACTTGGACTGCGTCCTGAGCAGAAGAGAACAGGCGTGATGAAATGGTTGAGGGGGATCTCGCTACTCAGTGCTCCATCCATGATTACATACCACTTCCAGGTTGCAATCGATGTGTCTCCCCCCACCATACTGAGGCTTTTGAGGTCCTGCAATAAATTATCAAAGACAAATTAATTATAGGTCAATGACAAGAGTTGAGGATTCAAAAAAATATTTTGAATATCTAGTTTAAAATGTGTACCAAGTTCTTAGAAAAATGTACTCTTTGTATTCATGTTGGTTTCATATGGTTCTGAAAAACTTTGATATTATTTTTCAAGACAATATTGATACCAAGTTTGTTTCCAAATATTTGTTTGCAAAGACAAAATAGCAGCTATGGAATGCCAAAGCTGACTTAATTAGAAATGAAAATGTACAAAGAAATGTAAAAAAAGCAAATATAAATAAATAAATATATATATATACAAAGAAAAGTAAAAAAGCAAAAATAACTAATTAATTATAATTTTATTTCCTTATTTGTGTATTTTTTTAATTTTTTTCCACATTTATTTATTTTTTATTTTATACATTTATTTATTTCCACTCTTATTTATTTTCACATTTATGTATTTATTTACATATTTATTTCTTTATTTCCACATTTATTTATTTCTACATTTCTTTATTTTCACATTTATGTATTTATTTACGTATTTATTTCTTTATTTTCACATTTACGTATTTATTTCTTTATTTCCACATTTCTTTATTTCTACATTTCTTTGTCCTTAGGGGAATGAGGAGGGCGTGTTTTACCTCAGCCAGAGTAGGCGAGGTGTAAGCTTTGAGGCCACAGGGACACCTTGTGGTGGTCAAACGAAGTACAAGAAGTGTAGCCTACATGACGTGCCTGTTGATAGTGTGGGATGAATGATTTAGATGGGCAACATGGCCAAAATCTTATATCAGGGGTTATTATTTCAATTTCACGTGGGGGGTTGTTAAGCGTGTAATCTGTGATCGCATGCATTTGCTGAAGCTCGCGAAAGCGTGCAATCGCTTTCTTTTGCGCGCTTTTTTTTAGGTTTCACTTTCAACACAACGCATATTTCAAAGATTCGGGATAGAAGGAGGCATCAGTTACTGTAGAAGATTTGTGGCCTCGCGCCACTTCCCATGTGGTCACCGCATGTAGACACGGCTTTAGATCAGTGGCGAGCCGTGATTTTTTTTAACCAGGTATGCTGGGTGAAAAGATTAACCAGTTGGATCTGGATCCAACCTCGCCCCCTGGGTGTTCTGCAGTGAGGACCATCTCGGATTTACAGAAAATGACCTTTGTTTTCAAGTAAATAATTTTACATACTTATTCCCAACACTTTATTAAGCTTTGAGTCACATCTCAAATGACAAGGGATCAACTTATAATCATGTATTTATTAATTAGCCCATGAACTCATTCTCTCAGACGGCCTGGGTATGCGGCGCATTCGCAACTAATGGTGCTTTTCCACTGCATGGTACGGCATGGTACGTTTCACTTTTGGGGGGTTTTCCTCTGGGTACAGTACCTGGTACCTGGTACTTTTTTTAGTACCACCTCGGTTGAGGTTCCAAGTGAACCGTACCGTTACCAAAACGTGACGTGTAAACTCTGCTGATCACGGATTGGCCGGAGAGAATCGTCATTACCTGTGTCACTGAACTTGCGACACAAAAAACTTAAGTTATGACTATAACTATGGATCTATGAGACCAAATGATGACCGTCACCACGGTCTTACCTTGAATGACACCATTCTGCTACCGTTCTGATACCTAATGTAAACAAAGTCAGGGCACTGACCCTGAGTGGTTGGTTCACTATAAAACATCCGGGTGAATAAAGCACTTCCTCTTGCCTGAAACGCCTCAGTTCATCCTGAGTGACAAGAGATGGTGACGGTCATCATTCGGTCTCATAGATCCATACCCAGTCAACACGTGAGATCATGCGATAATCACAGTGACATCACACGATCCTCATACTGTGATCCTCACGGTGTGAGTAGTATATGAAATCATTGTGACATCACACGATCCTCATACTGTGATCCTCACCATGTGAGTAGTATATGAAATCATTGTGACATCACACGATCCTGTAGAACTGCAGACCCAAATGACACTGGTTCTGCCACATTGACCCTGTAATACCGGGCAAAGGTATAAGGTGAACAACATGAGGCCGCTGCACATATATCTGTAAGTGCCACACCTTTCAGTGCTTCCCATGATGTGGCTAGACTCCTAGTAGAATGAGCCACCAGGTTCCCTGGAACTGGTAAGCTCTGGGTGGAGTATGCTTGTGCAATAGTGTCCACTATCCAGTGTGAGAGACGCTGCTTCGAGATTGGTCGCCCAATACTTTTTTTATCAGAACACAGAAACAACTGAGTATGTGACTGCCGCAACCGTTGTGTGCGCTCAATGTATGTGTGGAGTGGTCTTACTGGGCACAGACTAGAAAGGTCAAGACCTGTAGATAAGGAATCTGGGTCAGGTTTAAAGGCTGCAAGTTCAACTGCCTGATTGTGCAAGGATTGAGAATCTTGGGAAGAAAAGCCAGATTCGGCCAGAGAGAGACCCCTGAGTAATTCGTTAAAGGTCCACCCTGTTTGCTCATCGCAAACCACTTCTTGTGATGAGTTGTCTCGTCTGATGCAAACAGATCGGTATGAGCTCTCCCAAACAGGTCCCATATCAGACCTACCACCTCTGGATGCAGGCGTCATTCCCCTGGGAGGGGCCCTGTTCGAGAGAGGAGATCGGCAGCCTGGTTCACTATTACTGGTATGTAGATTGCCCTGATTGAGGCGAGTCTTGGATGGGCCCAAAACAGAAGTCTCCTGGACTCCTGGAGGCAACGCAATGACCTGGTGCCTCCCTGATGATTGATATGATAAACTGCTGACATGTCGGTTCTCACCAGGATATGCTTGTCTTGCAGAAAAGGAATCAGTCGTTTCAAGGCCATGTAAACTGCCCTTAACTCTAACACATTGATATGTTCCATATTCCAGGGAAACGCCCATAAGCCTCTCACTGTTCTGCCTTGCCAGACAGCCCCCCAACCAGTCAGAGACGCATCCGTTGTCACCACCATCCTCCTTGCTGGTATGTTCCCCAGAGGGACCCCTTGGCCCAATTTCTTTTTGCTCAATCAGGGGTGCAAGGCCTGAATGCATTTCTGTGTGACCTTCAGTCTCACTCGCCTGTGTAATTTGGGGTGGAGTTGAAACTTGTTGATCCAATACTGTAGTGGCCGTGCTTTGAGCAACCCAAGAGGCACTACTTTTATTGCCGCTGATATCATCCCCAATAATTTTTGAAACTGTGCCAATTCTATCCGCTTGCCTAACCGGAAAGATTTTGCCAGAGTAGATAATGCTGTTACCCTCTTTGGAGCGAGTGATGCAGTCATTGTAAAGGAATTCAGAACCAATCTGAGAAATATTGTCTGTTGACGTGGTTCGACCTTGCTCTTCTCGTGGTTCATGCAAAATCCAAGTTCCTTTATATGATTGATAACCCTCTCTGTGTCCTCCAAGACCTGATGACGGCTTGGTGCACAGATCAGCCAGTCGTCTAGGTATGGAAGGATCTTTATACCCACCATTTGAAGGGGGCAAAGGGCGGCTGACACCACTCTGGTGAAGACACAAGGTGAGAGAGAGAGACTAAAGGGGAGGACCTCGAACTGATATGCCTGGCTTTGGAAGGCAAAGCGAAGGAACTTTTTGTGGTCTGGATGAATAGGTACATGAAAATACGCGTCTTTGAGATCTATTGTTGTGAACCATTCGTTTGGTTCTATAATCTCCAAGATTTGTGCCGTGGTCAACATCTTGAACCGCAGTATTTTTATGTACGCATTTAAACGTCTCAGGTCTAAGATGGGTCGGATACCACCATCTTTTTTGGGCACGAGGAAATAATTTGAATAAAACCTAGTGAGCTGTTCGTTGGGCTTTAGCCGAGAAATTGCTTTCTTTTTTAGAAGGGTCGCAATTTCTTCTGATAAAATCTGTGCCTGGACTTGGTCTTTTACCACAGTCATGTGTACTCCTAAAAATGGGGGAGGTTGACGCCGGAACTGAATTCTGTAACCATTTTTTACTGTAGCCAGTACCCACTGGTCTGAAATTTTTTTCTCCCAACTGTGCAGGCATAGTTGGGAGCACATTCCCGCCCCCCTTTTGGTATTGCTATGCAGTCCCTCCTTGGGGGCCTGAGCCCCTGGGATTCTGCTTTCTCCGCGGTGCATCCCTAATTGATGACCAGGACTGGGCCACCTGTCTGCGCCATGGTTCCCGCCTGGCACTTCGACTGTCATCAAATCTCCGAAAATGACTTTAATCTCTTTAATCGACCCATGATTGTGGTCGATTAAAGTGTGGAGGCTGTGGAGGCTGACCGCCTTGATATGACTGTCTAGTTATCCTAGAGCGACCAAATGTGCGCTGCACTGACTCTCTTCTACAATGTGCTTGTTCTGCTTTATCAAGCATTGCTTGAGAATCCGGGTGAAACACCCGACCTGGAGTAACTGGCATGTAAGTCAGTTCTCTTCTGATAGTGTCAGGCAGGGAGGTTTGTGCCAACCAGATCTGCCTACGAGAAAGTATTGCAGATGACATTGAAAACTTTAATTATTTCAACAGCTGTCTCTTTAAACAGTATTTCATATTTATTTTATCTAAATTGTATGAACTGTACGATCTGACTGAACATCTGTAATAAAGTAGTTCTTGATTCTAAATTCTTAAAGTCTCAGGAGCACGGGAATATGTTTTCGGTTGGGGGTGCTGTGTGTGTCCGTGTTGGGGGTTTGGGGCTGGTTCACTTACGCTGGTGCTCGTGCTGGGGCTGGTGTTGGATGCCGATTTTGGAAAGTTTTTGCTGGGATGGGCATTTAAAAAAAATCTGAAATTCGCTTTTGCGCCATTATCTCCTTTTATTAAAGTTAATCTTGTTCGCATTCTGTATTGTTCATGTCTGATACCACGCGCTAGCGTCACATGTTCATGAGGATTAGGCTAATCATCCCATTTAGAAAACCGCATTATTAGTGTTTTATCTGCTTGGTTTTTTATTTTGGTAAAAAATAAATAATTATTCGCACATGTGCAACTAAATACATTTTTCAGTTCGCACACATCTATTTTTAGTCACACATTGCTCTTCTCGTGGTTCATGCAAAATCCAAGTTCCTTTATATGATTGATAACCCTCTCTGTGTCCTCCAAGACCTGATGACGGCTTGGTGCACAGATCAGCCAGTCGTCTAGGTATGGAAGGATCTTTATACCCACCATTTGAAGGGGGCAAAGGCCGGCTGACACCACTCTGGTGAAGACACGAGGTGAGAGAGAGAGACCAAAGGGGAGGACCTCGAACTGATATGCCTGGCTTTGGAAGGCAAAGCGAAGGAACTTTTTGTGGTCTGGATGAATAGGTACATGAAAATACGCGTCTTTGAGATCTATTGTTGTGAACCATTCATTTGGTTCTATAGTCTCCAAGATTTGTGCAGTGGTCAGCATCTTGAACCACAGTACTTTTATGTACGCATTTAAATGTCTCAGGTCTAAGATGGGTCGGAGACCATCTTTTTTGGGCACAAGGAAATAATTTGAATAAAACTCATTGAGCTGTCCGTTGAGCTTTAGCTGAGAAATTGCCTTCTTTTTTAGAAGGGTCGCAATTTCTTCTGATAAAATCTGTGCCTGGACTTGGTCTTTTACCACAGTCATGTGTACTCCTAAAAATGGGGGAGGTCGATGCCGGAACTGAATTCTGTAACCATTTTTTACTGTAGCCAGTACCCACTGGTCTGAAAATTTTTTCTCCCAACTGTGCAGGCATAGTTGGGAGCACATTCCCGCCCCCCTTTTGGTATTGCTATGCAGTCCCTCCTTGGGGGCCTGAGCCCCTGGGATTCTGCTTTCTCCGCGGTGCATCCCTAATTGATGACCAGGACTGGGCCACCTGTCTGCGCCATGGTTCCCGCCTGGCACTTCGACTGTCATCAAATCTCCGAAAATGACTTTAATCTCTTTAATCGACCCATGATTGTGGTCGATTAAAGTGTGGAGGCTGTGGAGGCTGACCGCCTTGATATGACTGTCTAGTTATCCTAGAGCGACCAAATGTGCGCTGCACTGACTCTCTTCTACAATGCACTTGTTCTGCTTTATCAAGCACTGCTTGAGAATTCGGGTGAAACACCCGACCTGGAGTAACTGGCATGTAAGTCAGTTCTTTTCTGATAGTGTCAGGCAGGGAGGTTTGTGCTAACCAGATCTGCCTACGAGAAAGTATTGCAGATGACATGGAGGCACCAACGTCCCTAGTAAGCTGTGCATGTGTAGCAAGGGCTGCATCCACCAAACCTAAAACTTCCCGATCCTCCTGACTTATAATTTTCCTCAGAGCAGCCAGAATTATGGCTAGAGCATTACCAGACCGGGCTGCACGTGTGGCTGCATTATAAGTCCGACACACCAGATTATCGGTCTTCTCACATTCTTTCCTGGGACACCGGGGGTCATCAGTCACCCGGTCTGGACCTAGAGATGTTAATGCTGCCATTTCACGCTCCACTGCTGGCATACCACCCATGCCTGTTTCTGCAGCATACTGTATTTTGACAAAGCGCCTGCGACCAGCATTGAACTGAGGGGCGGCTTTAGGATTATTCCAGGCCTTGCTTAACATCTGTGAATAATCTTCAGCAACAGGGATCAAAACAGAAGGTTGGAACTGAGAGACCCCTGCCCACACCCCTTGCCCCACTGACGCTGTCTGAGTTTCAGTCTGTGTTTCCAACTCCAAAATTCTTGCAGCGCTAAGAATTCGAGTGACCATATCAGGCTGTGCAGAGTCTCCATCATTAACAGAAGACTTTGACTTATCCCCTTGATCTTCCTCACTCACGTCCTGATCATTACTGCCAAACAGGGAGTCATGAGCATGAAGAGAAATAGCATCAGGAGGGTTACCTTTTCCCTCTCGATATGAAGGAAAATCATCTTCAGAAAAGACAACAGATTGCGTGCCTCTCCTCATATCCTGAGGCTTAAAATGGTCCATCTTCCCAGCCAGATCTCGTAAGGTTGCCAAAATTTGCTGCTGGGTGTCAGAATGTGAATCTGAATTTTTTGTCCTTTTCTCACAGGTGGCCTCAGAACAGCTAGGAGAACGTTCTCTTCTTCGTTTAAGGGAGTGTGCATCAACCTTCGATGACTGGACTCCACTATTCGAGGCAACCTGTTTAATAAACCGGGCCCTTTGCACCCTTTCTTGCAGAGAGAAATTTACAGCAGCCGGACATGGATCTTCAATGTCCTCCAGTAAATGAGCCATTCCCAAACATGATGGACATTCCCGGTGGCCATCACAAGGATGCAAAGTAGCATGACAGTAACAGCATAATGGTTGACTCATGATTGTTGAATAACCAATACAGCTGCGTACAGCCATAACACAAATAACACACAAAATATAAATACCTTACTCCTGCGAACAGGAATTTGTTACGAAGTAATGTGTGTAAACACAACCAAAGCCAAATAAAACTTCACTCAATCCACTGCAAACAGTAATATCATAGTGCAAGCATATCAATTCTCAGTTTGTTCAGTCAAAAAGCAAAACTAGATCAATTAGGAGGTACCGACACCTATTCTATGCGCGAACGCACAGATCAACAGGTGGGAAAATCCCCCCCGTTGCGAACAGCGGAACCAAACAAAAAATCCTCCTTTTGTTTTATGAATAATAGCACAAAAACAAACTACTTACCAATCCGTATGCTTCCAAAAGCACCAGAATACAATCTGTAAACAAATATAAACTCGTAATTCAGAATAATATAAACAATAACCACTTACCTAAATATAGAGGGTAAAAAGGAAAAATTACCGCAATCCTCAGGGGCACCAGGTGCCTGCACTATAGTGACGGATTGAATGGGTAATTTTCCAATATCAGCGTATACGCGCGGATTCTCCGAACCGGTCTCAGAAGAGGCGAGAAGGCAAAGAGGTAGTGCTTTGTTCACCCGGATGTTTTATAGTGAACCAACCACTCAGGGTCAGTCACCTGACTTTGTTTACATTAGGTCTTGGAAGGGTAGCAGAATGGCATCATTCAAGGTAAGACCGTGGTGACGGTCTGAGTGAGGTCAAAATAGATCACAACAGAACCACTAGATTTAAAGGGGTCATATGATGCTTTTTTAAAGATCATTATTTTGTGTATTTTGTGTAACAGAATATGTTGACATGCTTTAATGTTCAAAAAACACATTATTTTTCAAATACTGTACATTATTGTAGGTCCTCGCGTGACAGACACAGCGATGAAGCTGGTGTGTTTGCAGTACACAAGCCACAGTTAAGACAGCTGACTCCACTGTGATGTGGCGCGCTCTCTCTCTCTCTCTCTGTTTGCGCATGTGCGAGTGAGTGGGAGGAGCGTTGAGTGCGGAGTGTATGAGCAGGAGTGTGAGGTGCGAGTGTTTATTCTTTCTTTCCTTCTTTTTTCTTTATATACGTATATGTTTTTGTTGTTGTTGTTTTTGTATTTAGTGGTGAATTGGTTGAAGTGCTGGGTTCTTTGCTCCCAGTTTTTTAACTGGGAGCATGGCGTTTCCAGGGAAGGAGAGCTTTAGCCACTTAACTAGATGGCATTTTTCGGGTGTAAAGAAAATGGGCATCTTGTACGTGATTGTCCTAGGAAAGAGGCTCAAACTGATAAAAGGGTCGAGTCAAACGCCGCTAATACTAGTGTTGGAGTAGTGCAGAATGAAACTACAGTTGATGCGGAGGTACCGAGGCTTAGTGTAGCTCACGCTGTAGATGCGGAGCAAAATAATGAGGTGACACCGACAAAACTAGTTACAAGTGTGAAGAAAGTGTTGGTTGTTGATAAGAATCCCATAGAGGGTGAACCGATAATAGACCCTTTGGTAGAATCAGAAGATAGCTACAATGTGGTGGATTCTGGAGAACAGATGTTGATGGACCAGAATTTGGGTGGATCGGTACTTGAATTGGATGATTATTCTTTTAAAGCACCGCAAAAAAGGAAGTCAATGGAACGACATGCTAGTAAGCCGACGAAAAAAACTGATGTTCGGGAAGTTAGTCAGACTGATTCGGACAGTGAGGGTGAGGGGTCAGAATGCAGCTTCACGGGTAGTTTGCCTGGGAGCGGCTTCTCTAGTCAACTATAATGTAGATGACATTAAGCATTTTTTAAAGGTGACAAAAAACATGAGAAGAGTCAAAATTGAGGAATTTTTTCTAGACATTCCACAATTTATCGAGAAAGTTAAAGGGGTCATATGATGCGATTTCAAGTTTTCCTTTCTCTTTGGAGTGTTACAAGCTGATTGTGCATAGATAAGATCCCTGAAGCTGCAAAGACTAAAATCTCAAAACCAAAGAGATATTCTTTATCAAAGTTAATGTTATACCCCTGAAAAGGGGGAGAAGATTAAGCACATTCACAGTAGACGATGTTTCCCCACTGCAAACTTTATGTGTAAACGTTTTGTTTACAGTTAACAATAAACAACTTTTCCAAAACCGTAACATTGGTCTTTTCTTCTTTGCACAGACATTCAATAATTGTGACATAAGCTATTAACAATGTGGTATGATAATCAGTAATCTTTAGCGAGGTTAGATAGATTTTATGGTTTTAAACATTCTATCAAACTCTGCTGTTGATAGAATGTTATTTTTAAACACTCTGTGTAAAGTGTTAAGTGATTGTGATCCTGAAGATTTTTTACTATTGGGGGCGATTTGAATTGTACTGAACATGTGCTAGATAGGAATCATATAGAGCCACATATGCAGTCACGTAAAAGGTTAGTTCAGTTGATGAAATCCCATGATATTGTTGACATCTGGAGAAATTTTCATTATATGCAAAGACAATATACTTGGGTACATGTGTATGATAATCAGTAATCTTTAGCGAGGTTAGATAGATTTTATGGTTTTAAACATCAAATTATTTTTTTTAAAGAGTGTTCAATTATTCCAGTTTTTTTTTCTGATCACAGTCTGGTGAAATGTGAGATGTTTTTTGACTGTGTAAAACCAAAAAGTGCCTATTGGCATTTTAACAGCACACTGTTAGGTGATAAACATTTTAAGGATGTTTTTAAGGCTTTTTGGGTTAATGTAAAATTAACAAAGTCTTCCTTTCAAACTTTGCAGCAGTGGTGGGATTTTTTTAAAGTTCAAACTAAACAACTTTGTCAACAATGTAGCGGATTAGCTCATGGGGAAATATGAATAATTAACCATAACTAATTATGATTAATTATTAATATTTTAGATCCACTGTAGATATTTAGCTGACCACTCAGGGTCAACCGTCTTGTCAATTCTAAGAACGTTAATTTCCTGGTTAAAGGAAATAACTTTCTTACTGTACAATTCTATAAGTTTGTAACGTAAATCTGCATGATTATTGACTCCGGTTATGAGTAAACAATGAACACGTCAAGTGTGAAACAAGTAAGGTTTTATTAACTACATAAAAACTTAAAC
>NW_015505992.1:322432-356591 GCF_001515645.1 Sinocyclocheilus grahami
GATTCAGTTCATACAAAGACTTCTAACAGGCTCAGAGAACTCAAACTGGAAGAAAGCAGCTTTCTCTATATTGAGAGGGTTTGAAGGCCTGGGATTGGATAGAGTCATATTTTGGCTAGACCCTCAAAAGTTGAAACTCTAAGTTTCCTGTTTTTTATCTGAATCTTTTTAAAGTGTGGGCCTTGTTCGAGACTCCAAAGGAGCGGACTGTGAACTCTTTGTACTGGCTGTTGCAAGAGCCGTTAATTTTTGGCTCACGTTTGGCCTTGTCAAGTGAACTGAGTTACTCTGTGACAGAAGAAAATCTTATCAACTCTGGACTTTTAACCATTGGGAAAGTGCTACAAGTAGCTGGAGCTAATTTTTCAGATGTGATTGCAATGACTGAGAAGCTGGGGATGAGATCTATGCGTCTGGTTGCCAGAGTACTTAACAAGTGGAAGACCACTTTGTCTGAAACAATAATTGAAATTGTTATTAGATTACTCAATGGGGCTCGTAAATCCAGATTGTATCGATTCTTTTCCTGACTTATATTTAACTCCCACAATGGAGGCTGTTTCTTAGAAGTTAATAGGTTGATTGTGAAGGGCTCAGATATTATTCTGGAAAGGTCTGCTATAAAATTTGTGTTCAAATTTTTAATAAGAATTTTTTTGATAAAAGAATTGATACTCCTTGGCGTGAGATGCTTAATTTAAATGAGTATGAAAAACCTGAGTGGAGAGTATTGTATAAGTCACCATTATCTAAGAGAATTGGAGATTTGCAATGGAGGTTGTTACATGGTGCTATTGCAGTGAACGCTTTTGTTTCTGTAATTAATCAGGATGTTGATCAAAATTGTTCTTTTTGTTCACAAAGGGAAACTGTCTTCCATGCGTTTATGCAGTGTTCTAGACTGACGTCTTTATTTAGTGTTTTGAGTAACATTTTTAATTGTTTTAATGAGTGTTTTTCAATGAAGAAATTAATTTGTGGTTTGAAATACTCACAGAGTCGCAAGTATCAGTGTCAGTTGTTTAATTTTATATTGGGACATGCTAAAATGGCAATTTACATTACAAGAAAAGAAAAAAACGAGCATGGGGTTTGTAATGATTTAAAAGCCGTGTTTGCTAATTCAGTTAAATCCAGAATTTTAATAGATTTTAATTATTATAAATTGATGAATGATCTTGCAAAGTTTGAGCTAATTTGGTGTTTAAAAGGAGCTTTGTGTGAGATTTTTGGTGATGGATTGTTTTTTTTTATTTAAAGTGTTTGTATTTTGTTATGTGACTGATGTTGCATTGAACTTGTAACTGTTGTATATTGTAATAAAAGTGGCTTGAAATCTCAATCTCTCTCTCTCTCTCTCGACAGACACAGTGATGAATATGTGCTTGCAGTACACAGCTGACTCCACTGTGATCTCTCTCTCTCTCTCATGACAGACACAGTGATGAATATGTGCTTGCAGTACACAGCTGACTCCACTGTTATCTCTCTCTCTCTCTCTCTCGTGACAGACACAGTGATGAATATGTGCTTGCAGTACACAGCTGACTCCACTGTGATCTCTCTCTCTCTCTCGAACAGTCAATAGCAAATACTTAAACTAATAACAAAACAGTAGCTGATTCAGAAGCGCCAGATTGTCATAGCAAAGTCAGAATTTTACTTCCTCTCCTAGGTTCACGAAACGGTCGTTTATAAAATGCATTGCTGTTCTGTTGTAAGTAATCTTAAAGATTCCTAAATGCATCTACTTCCGGAAGGCCAAATAAAGTGCTTTTGCTTTCGCCCAGAAACACACAGCGTCTCCCTGACATGGATGCTTCAAAACTAACTGCGGTTACTGAAACCACGCCTTCTGTCTTTGCGTGAACATTTGGGTGGCATTATGCTAATATTTACACATAGTGAGGTAGATATGTGGGGGCGTGTTAGAACGAGCCGTTTTAGGGGGGCGTGGCAGAGTCTTAACTTTGATAAAGAATATCTCTTTGGTTTTGAGACTTTAGTCTTTGCAACTTCAGGGATCTTATCTATGCACAATCAGCTTGTAACACTCCAAAGAGAAAGGAAAACTTGAAATCGCATCATATGACCCCTTTAATGTATCTTCTGAGTATTAAAGGGACAGTTCACTCCAAAATTAACATTGTCATAATTTACTCACCAAACCCAGCGGATCCAGCGAGAGCTTGATGAGGCGACGCGGAATGAAACAGTTTTTCAGGAGTCACGAATCATGCGAGTTCATTGATATCGCCCCGCAGCGGCGACCAACTGCATCAGCGTCTAGGGTTATACCATCTCGGATCAGTTTGATCAAGTTGTAGACATTTTTAATGAGACATTTGTGTAATTAAAAGGATGAGTAGTAATAGTCTCGTACTGGCCTGTTTAGACAAGCTCTCCATAAAACAAACCCTTGCAAATTAATAATAATTATTTTACAGACACTTCATTTTTATTGGTATTTTATTATTTTGATTGCATTTAATATATTATACTTTCAAGAAAGCATTTTCATTGGGTTTGTGAAAGCTGTTTTTCTGCATGTTTTGGCCGCATTTACACAGCTTTGACCAGCAGGCGTGCCCAGCGTGTGGTGTTTCGAGCGCTTTGCTTCAATTGATTCGACGCTACGCAATGGTTCGTTTCTCCCATCACTACAGGCTACTCGTAAACCGACACATTTTGCTGTGACACGTGCTACTTGCATTTAAAGACTCCATCCTCCGAGCATTTTATTTTTTTGGTTTTGTTTAGCATTGTTTTCTTCTGTCCTCGCTCCTGTGGGTGAGAATGAATTACAGCGCATTACTGCCCCCTACCGCAAGCTACACCGCGTTTGTTGTTTTCCGTTTAAAATGAATCACAATCCCTAAAAAGGGGAACAAGTTCTCCCGTGCGGTTTTTTAAATGGGCAGGATTGGAAACCGATTTTAATTCTCCATGCTTTTAGTGTTACAGTAGGTGGTGTAGTGATTCCGCTGAGAATTGTGTCCAGCAGGGGCGCTGTAGGAACCGCGGCTGGAGGAAATGACGTGCGCAGCAGGAACGACTAGCTAGCAGCGCTTGGAAGAAAGTGTGTAGTCACCGTGTGTAACGCGGTCTACAGCAGAACATTATCAAATCTTAGAAATAGTTCTTCATATTAGTGCCTGCTTTTTACATTTGCCAGCATGGTAAGTGAACACGTTTGTAGAATTACATGTGTTTGTTCAATGTATTCGTCTATATTAACACTGTAGCTCATTTGCCATCTCTTCTTTCCAGTCGAAAATAGTTAGAATATTTGTCCTAACCGGCAGTTTATATTGCTTTTTAATAAGGAACTTCTTTGTTAATTAAACGGACTTCACTTGCATAATAAGCTTTGGTTGTATGGAGTGTGTGCTATTGAGCTGGATGATTTGAGTCGATCATATTTAAAACGAAACTAACAGCGTTGCATTTGGATGCTTGGTTAAATAGCAAGTGTTGGCGGTAACGCATCAAAAGTAACGCGAGTTACGTAATCAGATTACTTTTTTCAAGTAACTAGTAAAGTAACGCATTACTTTTTAATTTACAAGAGAATATCTGAGTTACTTTTTCAAATAAGTAACGAGTTACTTTCCCCCCCCCCCCAATTTGTCCCCATGTTGAGAGAAATCAGAAGATGTTACTGTAGTTAAAAATAAATATGAATATGCATTAATTCATCTCACTCACACAAAAAAACAACACAGATTCAGTATTCCTCAAAATGAATAAAAATAATGCAACTCAGAATATGAAGCAAACCTGCAATCATTAAATGTTAAACAACACAAATATGCTTTATGTATTTAATCCCATTCTATTAACCAATGTCTTTGCTTCTTACCTTCGATGATTCAGTTCAACCGTACTAATAAGCACAAATTACTCTAGACGAACATCTGTGTGTCTTTTTTCATTGCTGAAGTGTGTTGACATTTCTTCTTCTGCATTCTACTGTACGGACGTACATTTACTGTCCCTTCAGCCTGAGGCTTATTCATTTCACTTTTGGTGTGAAACGGCTTTTATATTTGCCAAAAATAGAACTTTTTTATTTTAAAAACAAACAAGCAAGCCCTGTCTAGATTTAAAAAGTAACGCAAAAGTAACGCAACACATTACTTTCCATAAAAAGTAACTAAGTAACATAATTAGTTACTTTTTTATGGAGTAACGCAATATTGTAACGCATTACTTTTAAGAGTAGCTTTCCCCAACACTGTAATTATGGATGGTGATCACTCATGTGTAGACGTATTTTATATCATAATTTTCATAAATGCATCGGTATTAAAAGGGGAATTCAGTATGAACTTTTCTTGATCAAATTTATTATCCTTCAAATGGATTTCTGATGCGGATTTGGATAACATTTGCAAAGTGTCTTGTCATACAAAATACAATATCATAACTACCTTTTCAGTAGACTACCCCCGTTTATTGTATCTTGTTTGAAAAATTTTATTTTGTATTTTTTTACTGCAAGTTTCTTACTCTGTTCTTTTAAGTGATCTTTGTGATATGTGTCCCCTGCTGTTAATGTTTAATTATAAAAAAAAAAAAATTATAAATAAATAACAGTATCATGACTACATTTTAGTTTTTAAGCCTATGTAATAACTGTTTGAAATATGTATTTGATATCTAGACAGACTGTATAGAAAAATGCAGTTGTTTATTCTTACATTTTATTGTCTTATTATTTTCTGCCCATAGTCTATTATGTCATATAATGGAGGTGCTGTCATGGCAATGCGTGGAAAGGAATGCGTGGCAATAGCATCAGACCGGAGGTTTGGTATCCAGGCACAGCTGGTTACAACTGACTTCCAGAAACTCTTCCCTATGGGAGAGAGACTCTTCATCGGGCTGGCAGGCCTTGCCACAGATGTACAGACAGTGTAAGAATAGTGTCAGATGTATTATAATATTTGGTATTAAACATAACACTTGTCTTTTTTCCCTCTTTTTAAATACTTTGTGGTCTTTATCTTTCTCTCTTATCTTAGATCTCAAAGGCTGAAGTTCCGCTTGAACTTGTATGAGCTGAAGGAAGGTCGTCAGATCAAGCCGAAGACCTTCATGAGCATGGTGTCCAACCTTCTGTATGAGAGGAGGTAAAAATGCATGTCTGTACACATGCTAGTCACTGTTTATTGGCACCCAGAGACGGACAGTAACTAAGTACATTTACTTGAGTATTGTACTTAAGTACACTTTGAGTATCTGTACTTTACTTGAGTATTATTTTTTTCTGGAAACTTATGACTTTAACGTCACTACATTTGAAAGACAAATATTGTACTTTTCACTCCACTACATTTCTATCAAGATCCTCAAAGTAGAAAATCGTTAGCAGTTTTGAAAATCAGTGGGTCAATCATCACTCTTGGGGCTACATGAAGTGATTTCCCAGCATTTTTTGAGCACTGACCAGTTCCAAATGTGATATTTATTTACAACAATTCAATAATAAGAAATTAATATTGTGGTTTATATTAGACACAATATTGTCTGATTTTGCTAAATTGTGTAAGTGAAAATATTACCTATAAAGCCACAGAAGAACTGTTGTATGACATACCATTCTGAGTATGACATCAAAGAACAGCGAGAGCAATTAGACCGCATTTTAAACATTTTTGTTTTGATGTCAAATAAGTCTTGCTGTTTTGTTAAAGCAGTGTTGCTGTTGTAAAGTTATACAGCTACAGTTGTGTTACTGGGTTTTAAATCAGGTTTGATTTTTGATTTTCTTCCTTATCACTCTGTATTTACAGCAATTTCACTGTCCACTCTGTTCAAATGTGATTGAATTGTTGTGATTGGTTAGCTGTCCCAGTGCGTTGTGATTGGCGAACAGCTTAGACGGTGTTTCAGTACTGCCACGCCCCTTGCTCCGTCTTTCCACAAAAGCTTTTTGGGCGAATCCAGCACTGTACTTCCTCGTGTTGTGGAAGCTGTCCTCAGTAAAATGCGCAGTACACAATAGCAAATTGGGGTCATAATGCTAAGGGACAGAGTAAAAAAATAAATTGCAACCACTGTTTCCTGACATCATCCGCTTTCGGAAGCCCAAACAAAGACGTTTGGGCATGGAGGTGAAAAAAACTGCTTTTCAGGCAGTTGCACACCGGACGAGAAGCGCAGCGTCGCGTCGCTCCACATCTTTAAAATTCAAATACATTATTTTATATGAGTGTAGGCACACCGGCGGCGCCGTTCGGCGTCTGTCCGCGGCGCCCAGCTACATCGTGTTATACTTGTAAGATTTGTTCTAGACATGCTGAAAATTTGAAGCTACAGCACAGCAGTAGCTCTTCTTCTTGGTTTTCTCTGATGCACTAACTGCAGCAGCACTTCTTCTTCATCGTCTCGTCTGATGCACTCACTCAACCAAGCGATCTAACCACAACCTCGCCCCTCCCCACCCCCCAACCATTCGAATTTCTGTAGGCGGGAATTATTTGTAATGATATTCCAATGAGCCGCTTTGTGATATCACAAAGCCCGGAAAACAAACGCTGTAGTCCAAAGGAGTCTTTCGTTGTAGTTCTTGAAAAGGGATTTTTAAAAAACAAAATATCTCCCTTTGGAGTGGACTAGGGCTGCACGATAAATCGCATGCGATATTTAATATGCGTCTTGTCAGTAAAGCCATTCTGTAATCAGCGGTAAATCTCCATCACGTGCGGGCTTTCACATGGAGCAGCATTAACTACACAGAGCCGTTGTTCACCGACAAGCTGTTCAAAATATGATCGTGGTTTTGCGCAGCTTGTCAGTGAACAACGGCTCGGTGTAGTTAATGCCAGAACCGGCTTTACTGACAAGATACGCGTTAATATCACATGTGATTTATCGTGCAGCCCTAGAGTGGACTTTGAGATTTGTAACTTTCTAGATCTTTTTTATGCCCAAACATACACACTACACACTGACTAAAATTGAAAAAGCATAATAGGACCCCTTTAAAGCAGGTTTGATTTTTTTATTTTAAACTAATTTAAATTACTTTTTTTCCCACATCAATCTACACTCCATACACCATAATGGTAAAGCAAAAAAACAGGTTTTTAACATATTTGCCAATTTAATAAAAATAAAAAACTTGTTCATACCCTTATCTGGGACAGTTGAAATTTAGCTCAGGAGCATTCATATTGCTTGTAGATATTACTACCCTTCAATTGAAGTTAACCTGTGGCAAATTCAATTGAATGGGTATGATTTGGAAATAACCTTAATTCCAAGCATCACGTTTGAAGGAAACCAGGCACTGCTCATCACCTGCAGAGTACCATCCCAAAAGTAAAGTGTGGTGGTAGCAGCCTCATGCTGTGGGGCTGTTTTTTAGCGGCAGGGACTGAGGGACACATTAGAGTAGAAGACAAGCTCAATGCACCAAAATATTGAGATAGCCTTAATGAAAACCCAGTCCAGAGCATTCAGAACCTCAGACTGGGCAGAAGCATCACCTTCCAACAGGACAATGACCCTAAGCACACAGTAAGAGTGGCTTATAGACGACTCTGTCAATGTCCTTGAGTGGCCCAGCCCCATCCTGGGCTTGAACCCAATCAAATATTTCTGGAGAAACCTGGAAATGTGCATCTGCCCCCATCCAACCTGACAGAACTTGAGAGGTGAAGAGATGAGGAGAAGAATGGCAGATAATTGCCAAATACCGATATGCAAAGCTTGTCACATCAAACAAACAAAAAAATACTTGAGGCTGTAAAGGTGCTTCCGCTAAATATTTAGTTAAGGGTATGAATACTTATGCAATGTACTTGTTTCAGTTTGTTTTATTTTTAATAAATTTGTTGTGGCAATTCTGTTTTTGCTTTGTCAGTATGGTGTATGGAGTGTAGATTGATGTGGGAAAAATTGCCAAATACCGATATGCAAAGCTTGTCACATCAAACAAACAAAAAAATACTTGAGGCTGTAAAGGTGCTTCCGCTAAATATTTAGTTAAGGGTATGAAGAAATATAAAACTATTGACTATCATTCACAGTGCTTTATGGGAGTGGGTGGGTGCTAAAGTGTTCTTTTTGTAGATTAGCTTGTCTCAGTTCTCTGATTGGTGGATATTTCTCAGCAGAATCATGAGTAATGTAGTTTTTCACCAGGAATTCTGCTTTTGAACATGATTATTTAAAAAAATAAGTTGAAATAATGTGGGCTGATTGCTTTAATAACAGCATATACTATCGATTAACAACCTCATAGCTCACAGTAGATCTTTTTTTAAAGGGGTCATATGATGCTTTTTTTAAAGCTCATTATTTTGTGTGTGTTTAAAGTCTAGTGTGACTACAGCATAATACCGGTATAACCGGTTTAAATGCAGAAATCGGCAAGTCTAATGTTGACAGTACTTGTAGACCTGCTAAAAAGCAAAGAACACTGTCAGAATCTAAATTAGATAATCAGATGTTGTCTGTCATCCAGTCATTCAACCCTGTTTCTGAAGCACACCAACAGTACATATTTTGACCCATTTATTTTAGACCTTGGTGTCTCTACTAAGGAGCTGATGGGTTGAATCAGGTATGTTAGATTAGGAAGAAATTGGAAAATGTGTACTGTCGATGTGTTTCCAGGAACAGGGTTGTGAGACACTGCCCTGATATGTAATGTTTAGCACTTATGTTTTTCTCTGCAACATTGCTAAATAGAACATTCCTATGCGCAGTATAGAGAATCGCAACCTGTTATGTCTTTGTCTCAGGTTTGGGCCGTACTACATTGAGCCTGTAATTGCTGGTCTGGACCCAAAGACCTTTGAACCCTTCATCTGTTCCCTTGACCTTATTGGATGCCCAATGGTGACCGAAGACTTTGTTGTGAGTGGAACTTGCTCAGAGCAGATGTATGGCATGTGTGAGTCGCTATGGGAACCTGACATGGTAAGTAGAGGAGAACAAGACTACATAACTGTATTGAGCATGAAGGCTGATTTATCTGATCTCGGCCTGGTAATCTCATGGACTTGTGCTGTTGATTGTGTTCTCTAGAAACCAGAGGATTTATTTGAGACCATCTCACAGGCCATGCTGAACGCTGTTGACAGAGATGCAGTGTCTGGAATGGGAGTCGTTGTTCATGTCATGTAAATATATTATCAGATGTCATCAACCTTAGATATACTATGGCAATCCGTAACTCTTAACTGATTTTAATCTGCACAAAATATTATGTCATGATTGTCATATTTTTCCTGAACTTTATGAACATTAAAAATTTTTAGTTGCTTTATTCAATGTAATAGTTATTTTTGTTTGATTTATTGTTGAATTGATTGTAGTAGTAGTGCATGGTACAGATTGATTAATGCATTTCAAGACAATGTTCTAGTTGATGTTCTACATTTCTAGTTGAATTCAGTGAGCTAATTGGTGTATTTATTTATTTTTCACAGTGAGAAGGATAAGATAACCACACGCACCTTGAAGGCCAGGATGGACTAGAGAAAAATACTACTGCTATGTTTCCTCTCCTACAACCCCATTTTTTTGTACTAAAATAGTTTGCCTCGTTCCATTTGTCATCATAAAGATTGAATTGTTCAATAAACAATTCTAATATTTACTCATTTGCTAGTTATGTGGTCAGAGATGTTTGTAAATTATTATTTTTGTGATCTCATTTCTTGACATTTTAAAGTCATTTTAAAAAAATGAATTTGTTTCCTAAATGCTTATTATAGATTTTATTGTGAACAATTGATCCATGCATGTTTAATTTAAAGACATTTGCAGGATTTCTCCACACATTTATGGGGAGTTTACACAACGTTTTCAACTAAAAGCAGTTTTGGCCATTAATTTACAAGACAATGGCCTTTTGAAAGTGCAGGTTTTTGAAAACAATGCCATTATCTTCTCCATGTAAACTGCAAAAATGTGAAGTTTATGAAAATTGCGACTTTAAAGGGATAGTTCACCCAAAAATGAAAATGCGGTCACCTTTATGAGTTTCTTTTTACTGTTGAAAAAGAAGATATTTTTGAAGAATGTTAACCAAACAGTTGCTGGTAGACATCGACTTTCATAATATGCGGGGATGCTTTGCTATTTCGGGGTCTGGGAAACATAGATTCTGCCCTGTACTAGAAAATCCTAAAGGAGAATGTCTGTTCCTCAGTCTGTAAATTGAATCTCTAGCACAACTGGATTATGCAGCAAGATGATGATCCAAAGCATGGGAGGAAGTCCACCTCTGAATGGCTCAAAAAAAAAAAAAAAGTAAACTTTTGGAGTTGCCTAGTCTAAATCCTGACTTGAACCTAATTGAGATGCTGTGGTTCATGAGCATAAACCCTCCAAAATTCCACCACAGTGATGTGAAAGACTGATCTCCAGTTATTGGAAGCATCTGGTTGCTGTTCTTACTGCTAAAGGTGGCACAATCACATTTAAAGTTTAAGGGGGGCATTTAGATTTTCACATGGATGATATGTGTTGGATAACTTTTTTCATGTTGCCATGTATTTTGTTTTGAAGATCTGAAACTAGTATGAATTATTTACGTAAAACACAAGAAATCAGGATGGGGGCAAATACATTTTCACCACTTTTAACAACAAAAAATTATTAAAATTGTGCGAAGTAAAGAATTAAAACAATGTCATGATAAGTAAAGAATTAAAATAATGTCAAAAAGTCATAAGAATAAAACAATTTCCCCCTTTTTAGGATATTTTAAAGATAATTGTAAAAACCATAAAGCTTCACAGATCTCTATTTAAACAATGTTTTTTTCATACTTGTTCAACAAACTGTGGAACAGTCCTTAAGATACTTTAAGGTCACAGTTACAATAACGTAAAGAGAACTTTCTACTGAACACCAGAAGAAAGATGCCCAGAGACCCTGATCACCTGTGTGAACATCCCAAAGTATATAATTCCACAAATATATAATGCCACAATATATAATTCCTATTTTTATATATACAACATATCGATAATTCCTATTTTTCACAATTAATGGTTGAAGACAGTGGTTGTATAGTACAATCATAGTTTCAATATTTACGTACACATTTTCTTGCATGATAGTCTACATCACAAACATCATTGGAGAAGTTGTGTAAAAACTTTTGACAGATGTGAGAAAAAAACCCTCATCTGACTGACCACTGGGTTCTTTTATTTCTTGTGCCTAGACTTTTCATACTTTACTTTTGTCAGTGGGTCTTTTGTAAGCAAAATTCTATGTTCAGCTTCTTGTGCATTTCATTGGTGCATGTTTCACAGCAAACACAATATTCCTAAAAGTTGAACTGTTAATTTGTCTATTTCTATGTATAAATATTTAATATAATTATACTATATAATTTCATATTTTCTGATTCATGTTCTTCACATTTATGGTTAAAAAAAGGTGATTTTTTTTATTCAATGTTTTTTTTTCTGTTAGGAATGCAAAATCGGCTGGTATTGATATTTTGAACGGAATAATGAAAAATAACTGATTTTAACCCTTCCAGTTAAATTTTGCACTGCTAATATCAATAGCTTTTGACAAGTGACCACGATATAAGGGGGATTACAATGATTATCACCATGGGTGATTCTTTACCTCAACATCTTACATTAAAATTGTACAATTGCACACCTAGCTGTGGATTATCCCATACATGCATACATATAACTGGTATTAATGCATACCATGGCGAGCTTGGTTCTCGGTACTGTTCTTGCATACAGCAGCCTGGATTAATTGCCAGTATTCTCTTCCCAGTTTGAGATATAATTGGGATATTGACAAGGAGAGATGTTGGAGATATTTACAGGATGTACAATGCTTATGAATAATGGGAAGTAATAAACTGGGTAACAAGTACTAATACATTCAAACTCAGGTATTTTTTTTAAATAATTCACAAGATCTATGAAACGAACTCAGCCTCTGTATTTAATGTCACTTTTCTATTACTGTGTTTGTAACTGTAATAGCAAAGTGCAACCAAGACCTCATTTGTTTAGACAGAGAGGGGATTGGTTTATACTCGGAGCATTTTATTAAACATTTTTATTTATAACAATGGTTTGCAATTCTTGTCCTGGAGACCTGACAAGGATCTGAATATGCATGATAAACAAAATGTGCAGTGTTATGGGTCCTCAGGACCAGGGCTGAAAACCACTGTTCTATCAAGCTCTTTACAGGGAACTATGTTACATTAGGGTTGGTCTGCAGGACTGTAGTCTTCTAAAAGCAAAGTCTGACACCCCTGTATGACATCTCAGATCATCATGAAGTCCACTCACATAGTGTATGGTCCCAAGGGTTTTATGAAAGGCTCACTGTAGCTAAACCAATTTCTTTTAAATAAAGGCTTGTGTCATAAACAAAGTCGCCTAATAATATAAAGCATCTCTTTTCTCGCAAAAGAACTACTTGAAGCAAGACTGTACGGGGTTTTACTAAAAATAAAAACACAAATTAGCTGCCTTAAATAATGGCAAAATCACTAATGTGTGGCCTTAAAGGTACAATATGTAATTTTCGCTGTTAGAGGGCGCGTATTCAAAACAAAGAGACAAAGGCGTAGTTTGATGACACCGTGACTGAGTGTGGAATCATGGGAGTTGTCGTCTTCATCCCCACAGCCGATGCAATCTGACGGGACTCGGGCAGAAATCATGTTCATGGATGAGCTAATGATTTGTTAACGTAGTAGATTGAAGCAGGGTGAGGCTGAAAGCCGTCGAAGCGAAACGAGGCCGCTGAACGAGCGTGACACATGGCTCGAAAGCAGCGGAGCTTTTATTATGCCGCAGTCGACCACTTCCGCTCCTTCCGGTCGTGCGCATGTGGGGAAAAAAAAGCAGCGCTGTTTTATCATACTAGATACATTTGAAAGTTGTGTTATTATGCTACTCCGTGTGGTATTAAAGCATCTTTGGTGTTTCCATGTTTTCTACAAAACAAAACCTTAAATCGAGGGTGTATGACGTCATTGGCAGGCGACACAATGACACTATGGACACGGTCCGTGTCACTAGTTAAAATTGCTTATTTCTCTGGATTTAAACATTCTTCGAAACATTTGGGATAATGTAAGTACACAAGTCAGCAAAATATATAACACTGTTCTAGTGGTTTTTGGATATTTTAATAAAATTTTTTTTTACATATTGTGCCTTTAGTGTCTTGCTGGTCTTAAGAGATTGCAGAAACCATACAATAAGAGACCAATGTTAAAAAAATAAATTTATTAGTAACAAGAATCAGAATGGACAGTTCTTCCACCAAGTGATATCGTTTGTTTATGGCTGCAAAGCAATTAAGCAACCTAGTGCTTTAACATGGTTACAGTTATGCATTTTTTAAGCATTGAACAACAGCTCTTAACATCAAATCATAATTTAGAGTTAAGAACTAATCTTGATACATTTAGTTTATTCCATGACTATAACATGTTGTATGAACAGTTCTAGAACCACTAGTCTAAACTTTAAAAGTAACAAATTTATTTTTGTTTGCATGTTTACTGCATGAAATAAACATTTACCAAAGCTTTTTTGGTGGCACATGCTTTTTTGTGGAATAACTTTGAAATATTATTTTTTTTTTGGGGGGGGGTTAAAAAGGGACAGAATATATATCCTATTAACTATACAAAAAAATAAAATAAAAATAATCTATTTACAATAAACATCAGCAGTGTTACTTCATGAATTATTCCAAAGCAGTGGTGATTTTGCTGTTGTAACGTAAAAGGAGTACACGCTCAAAATGTTCATCTGAGAGGTGATGTCCTTTTGGGGTCACAATATTGCTCCCATTGTTGAAGAGCTGTTGTACTGGGACACTTGAGGGTAGAGTTGTATTGAACTTGATGAACACTTTTTTCACTCCTGGAAATTCATTTAAGCATTTCAGATCTTTGTTTGTACCCTGAAGATACAGCCACACCTCTTCCGCTGCTTCCCTCTTTCCACCTTTGTTGCCAGAACTTCCAGGTCCATACGAGAAGAATTCATCCTCATGAACAGAGCCTCCATTGGTCTCAGTTTCTTCGGTCCCTTGGTCGACCTGTAAAACTTCAGTGATCAACTGTGCTCGAAGACTCTCCCTCTCATCTTCTGGTAACCACCAAAGTCTAAACTGTGGCATGGTTGCGGTGGCCAATCTGGCATTAGAACTGTCAAACACCTGCTTGAAGCGAGAGTCAATTGCCTTAACAGTGCTGTCAATGACCTTGGAGAAAAGGCGGGTGTTTGCTGCCTTCTCTTCCAGCTTCCTTTTAAGAGTCAACAACGTTGGTATCACAATTCCAAGGAAGCACTTTTCTTCTCCATGTAGAAGGTCAAGCGCAAAAGCCACTGGTTTGAAGACGTCAGTATATTCTGTGAGATACGCAGATTCATCAGGTGTAAAACATGGAACACCCAAGACTTCGGTCAATTCGTTGAGCTGTGAATCAGTAAGTGACATTAGCTTGTTAATGGTGTAGTATTCTGAGCTCCACTGATTCAGACAAGGAACTGTGAATTTCATTTTTGCAATGGATTCCATCGCATCAGCAGCTTCAGTGGAAGTTTGGGTCTTGTGCCATATTGCTGCACATTTTTCAGTTGCGCTGCTGTGCAGTTTACCTGCCGGTCCCTTTGAGACGGCATCCGCTAGATCCTTTGAGGCAATCAAGTTCAGTATTTGAGAGGCACACCGTTGGTGGGGTGGCAAGAAATAACTCAGAAAGAAGTCTCCACCCATTTCTCCATCACAAAGAATACTGCCCAAATCCTCAAAATGACTTTGCTCCACATCTTGGTCATCCTCAGAAGAGAATTCTTTGAAGGCTTTAATGCAATTATTACCATTGTCAGTGACGGTGGCCTGAACTTTGCTCTCAATGTTATAGGAAGAATGAATTTCTTGAATTTTAGCGATGATGGATTCACAAGTATAGCTGATGGGGATTCTTGTGCAGGCAAGAGAAGCAGACTTCCTTTCTAGATTGTCCTCAAGCCAGTGACAAGTCATTCCAAAATAACTTCTGTCCTGCACAGACCATACATCAGCAGTTGTACATAATGTCTGCACTTTGTCGAGTTTTGCTTTTAGCTCACCTTTCATTTTATTGAATGCTACTTCAAGTCTGGTGATAAAAGCGTTTTGACTCATTACTTTTTTGCCCCTGCTTAAAACTTCGATCAACCTCCTGAAACCAGGTTGCTCTAGAACTGAAATGGGTTGCACATCCTCCACGATAAAATTGAAAACCAGGGTATTTAGCCTTGATTGTGATGTTTGATAATAAATGGTGGGATCAATCTTAGCTTCTTTTGCTTCAGACGGTTCTGCCGTTTGATTTTCCACAATGCTTGGTCCATAACTGCTTGGCACATAATTGCTTGGTCCATCACTGCTTGGTCCGTCACTGCTTGGTGTATCTCTTATTCTTCTCCTACACACCACGGAATGCTTTCTCTGGAGGACAAAGAAAATGAATCAAAACAAGACAACATTTATTTCGGTGCTTAAACTTGGTGAAGCCAAGGCAGATTAAATGCTAAAACACTTAAAGACGTTAAATGAGAAGTATGTATCGCCCTAGAAAATGTAATATTCAATAGAGATTCATTCATTCATTAAGAGTATTTTGCGAATATTTATTTCTTCCAGGTTTGAAATCAATAATAAATGAATGACTTATGAAGGATATGAGTCCCTCTTGAAACTGCTTTTGTACAAACAATGAAAGTAAAGGGGTCCAATGTTGTTTGGGACCTCACTAACATTCACTGTATGGTCAAAACATTCTCTCAAAATGCCTTCTTTTGGGTTTCACAAAAGACAATAACTTGCAGGTTTGGAAAAACCTGATAATTAGTAAATGACGACAATTTTTATTTTTGTGTGAACTATCCATTTATCATGTTGGATACAGTGGGACAGTGGCTTTGAGGTGAACTAGGAGTGTAACGGTATGAGTTCATCACGGTACAATGAAAACGTTATAATAAATTATTACATTTGTTGTTTATTGCCGTTTTTTTCTCAAAGTAATTTTATTTATTGATTAATTCTTCCCCATTAAACAGTCGACCTGCAGTAATTTGCTGCATAAGACGTTTACAGAAAGCACAAAAAAAATGATGAAAGGGGATCCATAATTTATTACCTTTTATTTATTAGCAATTCACAGTATTTCCACTTACATTCAGCTTTGCAAATTCCTTGGGATGGTGGTCACGGAGATGGTGCGCCATGTTTGAGGTGTTGCTTGCCCGAGCCGACACTTTTTTCCGACACATTCTACAAATTGGATAACCATCAACATCGATGGTGCCTCCTGGGTCTTTTAAATACCCAAAATACTCCCATACAGCGGACCTCAGCCGCTTGGGTGGGAGATAAAGAGGCTCAGGCTCCGACATTTCGGTGTGCTGGCGTTTGCGCATCTGGCAAGGTGAGTGACACTTAAATAAAAAGGAGAAAGTCGCAATTTAGACATTTTTTATGGCTCTCTCTTAATTAAACGGAATTTTTTTTTCTTTGGTTTTATTAAAAATAAAAATCCTTATTTATACTATAATAATGTCTGTATTTAAAGCAGTGTACCGTAAAATCATCATACCATTACATTGCTAGTTGGAACAGATAAAGTGCTTTGATGAATGATAATTATTCAGAATCAGATTTATTCGCCAAGTGTGCGCAAACACACAAGGAATTTGTTGTGGTTTTTAAGAAGCTTTTGGTACATACATGCATACATACATACATATCTGACATGAGAACAGAAACATTTAAATAATACTTAACAATAAATAGTGTATGAATCTGGAACAGAAGATCTATGTACAGATTTGTGCATTATTTACTCTATATATACAGCTGTATACTATATGTATACTGTATTCGTCACACTATAATGAACTAACATGTCCTAAACAATCGAGAGTTCAGTTGTCTCTGAAATTGCCCCAGACCCTTATATAGTGCATTATGAAATCTAATCTACATGAAACCATGGTGTAGATTATTCTGTGCACTCAATCAATCCTTCTAGTGCTGGGCGATATACCGGTTTAAATGATAAACTGGTTTAAATGACGCACAAGGTATGAATTTTTTTTTTAAACGGCATACTGGTAGAAGTGGCTAAGCAACATAGACAGTGTCGTGAATTGAGAGGGGATCCCTATTAATTACACTTCTGACTAATTGTTAGAGAACTATAAATAGCACACAACTACTTCTTTAACTGGGCAAATAACCCAGCACAAAACAATTTATGAAAATTAAATAATAATTAGAAACAATTATTATTCTAATTCATATAAAGGCCCAGTCAGGGGAAAATATGATAAACCGTGAAACCGCCAGAAAAAAAAAAACCTTAATAGATTCTTGGTCAGATTGCCTAGCACTATATCCTATAATCCTGAAAAACTAGACCCATAATCCATGATTATGGTATTTTTATTGGTGCAAACCAGATAAATTAATTAATAATAAATTAATTATTTTTGGGGGCATTACCGTAAGGTAATTTTTTTAATTATCAATTAGCCTACACTATGTATGAATAAGTGTAACAAAACTACAAAAACAATTCGATACGGTTTTGATTCCTTATTTCAGAAGTATTTACCTTTTTAAAAAAAGAAAACTAAAAAAATTTACCTGAACATTAACGTTATACTGTATCACTGAATGATGAAAAAATGTGTATGTGAAAAAAGTTTTGTTGTTTTTTTGCGACAGCCTCACAGCCAGAGGTGTAAAATCCTTGAATAATTTTAATTGATTACTATATTCAAGTATTATTTTGGGAACCTGGACTTTAAGTGCACTTTAAACTGAATACTTGTACTGTTACTTAAACACCATACTTTGTCAATTAAATTAGTAACATGATATGCTGATTAATATAGCTAAATCGCATATCAGTTAGGCTTGCCGCGATAGACGGTGTTGACGGTGATACCGGTGTTAAGCCGCAACACCGGTTACGTCACTTGCCCACCGCGTCACCGACCCCCAACGTCGTTTTGGTTTTTATAGTAATAAAAATAATTTAGTTCAGTAAAAGAACAGACACTACAATTAAAAACTGAATGCGGCTGCTCAATGTAGCGTGCCGAACGACAGTCACATCACAGATTAGATTTCATTTCTCCAGTGAGGAGAGTGAGTCGAGCTGACTGACAAGAAGAGAGGGGTTAGACCAGGGGTGCCCAAACTCGGTCCTGGAGGGCCGGTGTCCTGCAGAGTTTAGCTCCAACCCCAATTAAACACACCTGAACCAGCTAATCAAACACTTATAGACATACTAGATACTTACCAGCAGGTGTGTTGAGGCAAGTTGGAGCTTAACTCTGCAGGACACCGGCCCTCCAGGACCGAGTTTGGGCACCCCTGGGTTAGACAGACAAGACTGTCGGGGATGATTTAGTTTCGAAACGAAATGCAAAAGCGCCTGTTTCACAATATTTTGGATTTTGAAAAGCCTGTTGACTTTTGCCGTTTATTTAAAGTGATATTGGAAGTTTTTTTAAACATTCGTTTCTTATTTAATTGGTTCCACATTGTTTGCTGATTTTTACTTTATTTAAACTGTCATTTATTTATTTTATTTGACATTCGTTTTGCTAATAAACGTTCTACGTTTCTTATTTATTTGGTTATATATTATACATGTTTACTTATTTCCAGTTTTATATATATGCTAAAGTGAGTTTGACGTTGTATTTGGTTGTTGCATTCAAGCAATTTACACCGAACTGCCGCTAATTCAAAAGTGAAAGTAATATGATGCGATTTCAAGTTTTCCTTCCTCTTTGGAGTGTTACAAGCTGATTGTGCAAGTTCAAGCCGCCATGTCAGGGAGATGCTGTGTGTTTCTATGCGAAAGCAAAAGCACTTTATTTGGCCTTCCGAAAGTAGATGCATTTAGGAATCTTTAAGATCACTTACAACAGAACAGCAATGCATTTTATGGACGACCGTTTCATGAACCTAGGAGAGGAGGTAATTCTGACTTTGCTATGACAATCTGGCGCTTCTGAATCAGCTACTGTTTTGTTATTAGTTTAAGTATTTGCTATTGAGTGTTCAAATGCGGAGTTTTGCGCATCGTGTGTGTGCGTGTGTGTGTGTGAGAGAGAGAGAGACAGCGTCACATCACAGTAGACTCAGCCGTCTTAACCGCGGCTTGAGTACTGCATCATTACGGTGTCTGTTCCCCTTTCGGGCTTGAACTGATGGTAAAACTAATGACATTATTTACTGTCTTTACATTTATTTTGAAAGCTGAAGCTGCGATTATGGTAAGGGGCGATACATTTCCGATGAGTGCTTGCGGTGTTCGGCCAATCACAATGCACTGGGTCAGCTGGCCAATCAGAGCAGACTGCGCTTGTCGGAAGGAGGGACTTTATAGAAAACGAAGCGTTTGAGAGAGGCGGGGCATAGAGGACCTACAATAATGTACAGTATTTGAAAAATAATGTGTTTTTTGAACATTAAAACACGCCAACATATTCTGTTACACCAAATACACAAAATAATGATCTTTTAAAAAAGCATCATATGACCCCTTTAAAAGCGAAGGAAAGCGAGGAAAAGAGGGAACGCCCCGCCCCCGCGGTGATACCGGTATTACCGGTGTTGTCACACGTCGATTAACCGGTGGAACATTTCCTCGCCGTCACAACCCTAATATCAGTATTTTCAGAAACAAACAAAAAAAAACAGTGCCTCAAATAAACAATTACTGCAGATAGAAGCACTGAACTGGGCTCACAAAAAGTGGCTTTAAAAATCAATATCATGACATTTTAAAATTGCCCCTTTTTATTTTCATTCAAGTATGTTTTTGGCTAGAAACTTGGACTTTTGTGTAAAATTCTGACTCTGTATCTATACTTTCACTTAAATATTATCGAGTACATTTACACCCGTCAGTCCGCAGCCCTCTCCAGCGCACGATATTTACATCAAATCGATCTGCAATTTCCATTCACTCCTTTCTCGTGTAGTAGACCACATGATGTCCACTATATAGGGAATAGGGGGCGATTTCGGAGATAACATTATTCATATAACAAAGTGAAACACTTCGCGAAGCCCGCCTTTAAAAAGAAAAACCTTATGGACCAATCCACCATAACAACTGCCGCCGTCCGCCATTTTCTCAGACGAGCATTTGCTCTTCTTTAAATGTAAATTCACGGAGGATATGCATGTTTCGATAGTTTTAGACTTTATTTTACAAGCATGCAGTAAGATGTCGTTGCCGAATTACTTATAACAGTGACATATAAGCGCCATGTTTTCCTTTAACAAAGCACAATAAACTAACTAACGTTACATGCAGTATTACCCCTCATTCCCAAATGACCACGTCTTACATTAACATTTACCCTAAGTAAATGAATGTTACTAACGTTTTTGATTGAATCATTATGTTCGCAGAACAAGAGTTTGTTATAGAAATGTCAGGAACAGTTCTGCCCACCTGCACTAATCGATTTCAAATGAAGCTTTTTCATTTACGATTGGATATTATACTAATACTAGACCCAATTTAGCACTCTAACATCTAACTTATCACTGTTGTTTACTATAAATTTAAAACCACTCCCACTTTGTTGGTCATATGTCCCAGTTTTCGCTTAAAACTTCGCCTGAAAACCAGATAAAGTGAAAATCATAACGTTAAGTTACTTATAGTGTTTATAAGCCACTCAATTCAATCATACATCGTTTCCTTGTATTCACATTTAGGAGCGTAACAAAAGTTTTTCTCAGTACTCCACCGAGAATCTACCAAAAACAGTCTACTTTTGCATTTTGCAAACTCAAATATACAATAAAAACACAATCGTTGGGTGTTAAATTGAGAAAACGTGCACATGTAACGTTACCTCCAAATGCTTCTTTAGATTAGACGTCGAGTCCCTCGCAGTGGATAAGATGTTGATCTTTGGGAGGCAGAGGTTGCACTGAACGGTAATGTTTCTCCCTCTTGTGTCCCTGAACGTGAAGTGGTGTTTGTGCATCCAGTGGTCAAATGCTGAACGAGACTGCTCCATCTTCACACGAAGCTCCGGCGTGGACAGCTCTTATAAAACGTACTAACAAAAACAGTCAATTACACTTGCTGATTCATGTGTAATCGTGTAGTAAAAAAATAAAATGTACCATATTCTATTTGCAGAATCTTGATTTTTGTAATCTAATTATGTAATCCAAATAACGTATCCGTTACTACCGAACAACAGAGGCGCATTTCCTATGAAACAATTTCTTCTCTCTTCCCTTTGTTGTTTCAGGCGTTGGGCAAACTAAAATTGCTCATTACCGCCACCTTCTGCTAGCATGGAGCAGAGACACTATACCAGGGGTCTCCAAACCCTTACGAAAATTAACCATGGTTTTACTACAAAAAAAAACATGCTTACTAAAGTTAAACCATGGTAACCACAAATTAACCATGGTTTTACTACAAAAAAAACATGCTTACTAAAGTTAAACCATGGTAACCACAATTTAACCATGGTTTTGCTACACTAACCATAGTTTATGGTTAGTAGTAAAACTGTGGCTACAAAAATTGTAATCAATACCCCCCCCCAAAAACATGGTTACCTAACCACACTTTTACTATAATAAAACCATGGTTAATTTTCATAAGGGAACTCGGTCTTGGAGGGCAAAGGCTTTGTCCAAATACCCACACTTGCAGTCTTTGCACTTGACCACTTGATTACTTAAATGGCGTATTTCCTGTATTTGGCCGAAGTGTTCAAGTGAGCATAAAGACCACAAGTGTGTGTCGAACTTTTCATTACCTGATGGGACACACTTATAGTGTTGTAAAAATGCAAGTGTTTACCCAGCTTTATTTGAATTTGAAATACTTAGCATTTTTAAAATCAACTTCTAAATGTCTGTTCAGTAGTCCCTATAACATGACATCATTTTAATTTGTGGTGCTTCTAATTAAGTCATAAAAAGCAGTTGCAAATGTTGTACAAAATAAATATCACCACAGCTCATCTTTGAAATATCACCACAGCTGATCTTTGCACCGATAAAAGTAAAAGCGCTGTTTTTCTACCAAATTATTTGTAATATCTAATTATTATATTCATATTTAACTTACATTGGAAAGGCTTCCGTGACCTCTCGCGAGATCTCGGCAAAAAGTCTCACGATTTATTTCCAGAACATGATGCATGATGGGATACACTTAGCCTTGAATGGCGCTCTGGAGCGGTATTCGAGATAGTGTGGATTTAGTATCCATTAAGGGCACTGCACTTTGGCATTTTGAAGACATGGGACAGACTTGCACACTTACTTCCTGTCGCGCGCACACGCTCTCAAGTGGCCAAGACCGCAAGTGTGGGTATTTGGACAAGGGGAGAGTTTAGCTCCAACCCTAATTAAACACACCTGAACCAGCTAATTAATGTACTAGGCATACTAGAAACTTCCAGGCAGGGGTGTTAAGGCAACTTGGAGCTAAACTCTGCAGGACACTGGCCCTCCATGACCGCGTTTGGAGACCCCTGCACTATACCTTCTCAGACTCGTGTGTTCAGGTCCCTCACACTTCACTTAGAAAAATACACGTACGTTGTGTCTCCTTTCGAAGGTTGAGCCCTCTGCATTTGTCGGCCACTTAGTGTACGTCATTGAAGATGTCTACTTCCGGAAAAGTAACCATTATAAAACTGACTGTTATTGCTTGTGAGGCGTAAATGACTGTCATTTCTTTCCTACTTTGGAATATAGCTAATGGTAATACTTCTCTGTTGAGGCAGGCTATGTACAGTACAAGTACTAATATGTGCTTTTAAGGTACTGATGTGCACTCATTAGGGTTAAATAAGGTACAAAGGTGTACCTTTTTCAAAGATACCACCCCAGTGACATCTTTTGTACCTTTTTTTTTTCTAAAGAGTGTATACTTCCTGCAATGAAGTGGAATGTTCCACTGATACATTGACCCCACAAAGTCAATATCCAACCATTCATATTCGATGTTGATTGAATCTTATAGCAGATGGGAGATAAGACTTTCTGTAAAGCTAGATTAAACATTAATGTACATGGAGGTAAAGGGTGGGCACCCACTGGCAGAAACATAAATCAGTGCCTATGCAGCCAGGAACAGACCAGATAAACAAACCTGGCCCCATAACGTGTGCTACAGTTTGTGTCACGAATATCAATGCAGTAATTCTGCATCAACAATATTCAACATACAGTAAAGAGAAATGCAGGAGGATGATTAAACTCCAGACAACAGTATTAACATCTTCACCAACAAACCAGTTAACATTTATTTATTTTATACATCTACAAAAGTTCGAATTAAGAAATAACCACGGTTTAGCTCTAGTTAATGTTGATGTTTTATTGAAAATAATAGTTTTGTTCAACCATTATGGTGATTAGTGTTTCCTTTGGTTGGGTTCGACTCTTTACTTTTTATTTTTGTGTTTAATGGCTTCTGTAACAGTGTGTTTTAAACCACATTTAGTGTGATCAGGTGATGTTGGCTAACTATTGATTGTAATATAATGGTGGCTTGATTCACTGATCTCATCCAAACTCTAAACACTGATCATAAAGGAGTGTGTGTTTGTTTTTTTGTTAAGGTGTGTTGTGCTATTAATACATTTAACCCTGTGATAATACAGCATGAGATCCAGCAGTGGACAATCAGTTATTATGAAGGATTTTAAAAACATGTTGTGCACAAAAAGTATTAAACTACTATAGTTCAGACATGATATGAAACTCAGTGGCAATCAACAAAAAGCTTTATACCGCACTGAATTCTCATTGCTAGCATAGTACATAACTCATCCATGGCTCCCAGCATGCATTGCAGCATAAAAAAATATTAATATGAACTGTCCTATTATTTTCTTTCATTACTGTTTTATTTCATTTTTGCAGTTGTTTTTTTTAACTTTCTGTAGCTGTGTTTAGAGTTAATCTGTTTATCTGAATATTTTGTAGATTGTCACTATTGTTGAGGTTTCTATGATGAGTACTGATGTCTAAAATGTCTCAATACCCAATTAAAAATTCTTGCACAAAAGTTTTAGAATCTTCCAGAGATTTTTGTTCATTGTATTCACAGTATACAATGATGTTTCTACCACAACAGCATCATTTATAGTACAGTAATGCCTCAACTTTTGAGTAAATCACCAAACTACAGAAACACATAACTAATAAAATGCATTTTATGGCAGTCATTCAAATATTATAAACATTTACCTTCAGCTGATCTGTTTCTCTCTCTCTTTCTGTAACAAGTGCCTTTAATAAAAAAAACATTATTGCAATGGAAAGATAATTAATTTGACAAAAGTCATCACTGCCAGAAATGGCCCACATTCGTATGATGAGAACCTAATTCAAAAGTGCTACTGCATTAGCTCTCAATCTTGTCCATGACATATAAAACTTGTTACAATTTTTTATTTTTATATGAATTCTCCATGTTAGTCTTTTATTAAACCATAACACACGGAATCATACAATGGATACCCAATCTGATTAGATTATTATTATGGTAATTTCAGGGCCACAAAGAGAACACGCTTTCAGAACGCTTTTCATTTAGACGCCGAGAACTGAGAGATAATATACATGATGAAACAAGATGACATGTCTCGAGATTTTTTGTACTTCTGCTTTAATATCCGTGTTATTTATTGGTGTATGTCATTGATTACGTTGCATGAGTACCCACTACTGGCAGAACCCTTGGAATGGGCTGAATTGGAATGTCCTAAGATCTTGATCACTTGAATCCGCTATGGAGTTGGTTTATTGTTTACATTTTTCCCCTTACGAATTTGTTTGGTGCAGCATTCTGTACTGTCTTTTTACGCGTTGCATTGCATCGTGCCGCGTAAACATAAAACCATGTCTGCATTTGTGATCTGAGAAATTACAAACTACAAACGCTACTCTGCACTGCTCAAAACTTGTGCTTGAATCATCAGTGGCAAATTCTTTAAATATAAAAAACTTACTTACAGTCTGTGAGTCAGAACGGCCGGCATTGTAGTCTACTCTACCAGGATCAGGAAACAGTCCTCCATAAAATGCGCTGCACACATCTGAATATTTGGACTGAACTCTTCTGGAACAGTGTTGTAAATACAACTTAACCACTGCGCGAAGTTGATGTATTTCCTCTGCGACCAGCACGGATCAGCTCTAGGCATGACGAAGCTGATATCGTCCTCTTTTGGAAGGCCAAACAATGTAGGTTCGCTTTCACAATGAAACACACAGCATCTCCACAACATGGTGGTGGCGGCAAAAACAATACTACAGCGAGAATAAAAATCACGCCTTCTTTCTTTGCGTGAACATTTGGGTGGCGTTATGCAAATCTTCCCACATCGTGATGTAGACATGTGGGGGCGTGTTAGAACGAGCCGTTTTAGGTTGCCGTGATTGACTCTTAACTTTTATAAAGAATATCTCTTTGGATTTGAGACTTTAGTCTTTGCAACTTAACAGATTTTCTTTATGCACCAAGAGCTTGTAACACTCCAAAGAGAAAGGAAAAATTTTAATCGCATCATATGACCCCTTTAAAGAAAATTTAAGAGAGTGTGGGCTGCTTCTGGTGCTTGGATTTGTAGCCTACTTCAATAATGAGGTCCAAGAATACGCTAGAAGTTAATATATTTTTTTATGTATTTTTTTCTCTCTCTCTATTTAACTGCATTACAATGAAGTCATTATTTGAATGTTGGGCTCATGATCAATAAGTTGTTTGCATTCACCCAAACTGAATCAAAAAGTGGACAGTAGATCAGTGGACAGCATCCATATTTCAACCCCAGTGGCACGACAAAAAAACAGACCGGCCCACCGGGAATCCTCCTGGTGCTCCCGATTAGTCAATCTGGGCCTGTCTATAATAGATACTATATATAGATCAGTGATGCTGTCCCTAGACTGGGGACAGCAGCTCCTCCACCAGAGATCCCTGATTGCTAACTCGTCTCACCTTGCCTCCCATCTTCCCCTTTTCATGGAACATTATAATCTGCTGCATGTGTCTGTCCCCCGTCTCGCAGAACACATCAGGCTTGAGCAAGTTCATCATTAACCTGTAATAGCCATCAGAGTCGTCGAGAGCCGAAATGACCAGTACACGGTTTTTACCTACAAAACCAGCCAGGATGTTAATGGAGCTAGTGGCGTCCATTGGAGTAGATTGAAAATTAGGTTCTTGAGCGGGACTGCTGTCAGTTACACTGGGTTTCCTGTGTGGAGTCAGTCTTTGTCCTTTCAGGACCCTCCTGGCTGGGGGTCGTGAGGACTCCACATTCTGATCATTCTGAGGCTTCCCGAGTATATGTGTGTTCTTGGAGGTGGATAACCTTACAGATCTTCTGCATGATTGCATTTCATTTGTGTACTTTTTGACAAAAGTGTTTGGTTGTAATCGTGCATTTCCTTCTTCTGCTCCTGTGTAATGCAGGACCATGGGAGACTTCAAGTCTGATGCATGAATCCACGTCAGAGTCAACAAAATGACATATACCTGAAGATTTTTCATACTGCTAATATGACGTAAATACAAACCACTCCAGAATTATGGCACTGGGTAGGCGAGTGGAAATGGTTTTAGGCTAGCGTAATTCGATCCAACACCAGTGAGTCACAAACTAGCAACAGTGACAAACTAATGGTTAAAACGTGTTACATTACTAAAAGTCAACAAAGACAGAACAATACTTAATACAACTATGTAAAACGGATATAAAGAAACCACTAAAAGTAATACCAACTCGTCTTCGTGTAAAAATGATGTACCTACTATCATATTCCAAAGCGAATGGGTTTGTCAAATGATTGAGGGAAATGCGTTATTCCTTATGCATTCACTCATTATAATATTCAGTTACGTCGAGTACTTTCCAAGAAAGACAGGGAAAACTCCAAAACACTCAGTCAGTTTGTTGTATCCTTTAAACAACGGTGTGAAAAGACTCTCAGCTCACGATCACAGTCTCCAACGCTTCTCAGTGCTCTCTGAGCTCCACACACTAACATCTGGAAGAAAGTTCTGAACAAGCGGGGCTCAGACAGATTGACCACGCCCACTCGCTTTTGATATGTTAATAGCGTGCCTTGCTAATATGTTCTTACATAAGCTTTGCATAACATCATTTTGCAAAACATTGTATTATTAGGGCTGTGATTGTGAAGGAATTTGTATGTAAGTTTAAGATATTAAATATCAACGTTTATTGATCACACGTAGGCTACTATTATGTATTTTTACGTGTAATTCTTCTTCTAATTCTGGTTTTAATGTAATAAATGTATTTTTATTTATTAATTTATTATTATTAATGATATTAATATTATTTGTATTATTATGCCATCTTTCAAGATCTAGAAAATAGATATAGAAATTAGAATATTTTTATAAGGGAGAGAGAGAGGGAGAGAGGGAGAGAGAGAGAGAGAGGACTGCCATCTATTGGTAGTGACCAGAGAGGATCAAAAACATCCAGGCTTAACGACTGAAATAGTTTTTATGATTTTTACTCCTACACCTGACGTCTATTTAAATTTAATTGCAGTGAAAATAGTTGACTGTCTTCGCACACAAACCTCCTCAGACACTCTCTGCTGCCTTGATAAGTTAAGCCTCTTACACTAATGCACTCGTTGCGGAGCGAGCAAATGATGGCAGCCTCCTCAATAATATACAGAGATTTAATCAGCAGTTGCGCATGATGAGGACTGCTACTGTGATCAAGCGGAACATTACATAGAATTAAAATTAGTATAGAGCGTTTGGGTAGTGTGGCTCTTAGCACAGTATGTCCAGAGACATTGTGGGAACGTGGGACGTGTCGCTAAGCGATGGGGTTTACCGAATTGAGTTTGAACATGGATCAACAACAGGGAAACGGGTCATTTACATTAATGGGAAGGTGAGAGGTTATAAACTGATTAATTTATCATTATGTTATATTAGATATGGTCTTATATTATTTTATAATGGTAATGCTTATAATGTATTCGTTATATATATATATACAGTGGGGAAAAAAAGTATTTAGTCAGCCACCAACTGAAGGACAGACACCGTTTTTGTTTTATCCAGCTGTATTTACTCAAATGCAACAGATTAGTGAAAGATATAACACCAACATGTCAGGAAAAAATATAAGATAATACCTAACACTATATAAAGATGAATAAAATAATATAAAATAATAATTTTGTCTTTTTAAGGAGGTGTTGAGGAGGGATTGGATGTTCAAACTGGTGGGCAAAGAAATGTTTCCTGTTGGGAGCACAGATACAAAAGCAACCATAAGTATTGAGGCAATAACTGGGTTTTCCTATGAATACACACTGGAAATCAATGGAAAAAGTCTCCAAACATTTTTGGACAACCGATCAAAAATTTCCAAAATATGGGTGCTGAAACTGGGTGGTGCTGATTACAGGATAGTTCTAGGTAAGTGACACTGTGAAAAACATCTCTCTTGATTTATGACATTAAAAAAAACGTTGTTTCAGTTTTTCTGAAAGGCCTTAATCTTCTTGGGTTAATCTCTGTCCAACCACACTGTAAGAAGAGAATGACTAGTTTAGGGGATTTCAAATTAGAGTCTGGGGTCAGCAGAAAAAAAAAAAAAAAATACAATTAAGATAATTAACACAACTATTGGCGAACTAGTTTCTGTTATTTTTTATTATTTTTTCTGTTTCACTAGAGAAAGACACTATGGATGTGTGGTGCAATGGACAGAAAATGGAGACTATGGTGAGTACTTTTAATACTACAGTTCAGACAAACACAGGCCTTTAGGTGTATGAAAGATCCACTTTGGCCATTGTTTATTTAAGTCTGAGTCAAGTCGGCTAATGGTGTAGTTGTGTGGACACTGTGCAAAAACATAACACCATTTTCTTCATATCACATCATTCCCACGACTGGTGCTTGTTTAGTTATAGATGTGATTCTCTAGTTATAGGCCTATGTTTATATTGATTTCTTTGTGCAGGGGGAGTTTACAGAGAATGGAAGCGAGACACACTTTGCAGTGGAGAACCATGAATGCTGCATTAAAGCAACACATAGTGGCAGGAAACGAAACGGAATAGTTCATTCCCTGCTGGTGGATGGAATCAGGATAGAAGAGACCATTGAGTAAAATGGATGCTAACAGAATTCAACTGTACAAGACATTTTTTTCTTCTTTAGTGAATTCAGTATGATGGCATTTGTTCAAAGTATTTATTACAAAAATATTAAAGGTTTTAACGTATCTCTAGAAACATTCAATCCCATTTTTTCTTCTTCTGTTTTTAAGTCTAGGGTAAGATGGGGTAAAATGCCCATAAGATGACTCCTTACTAACATATTTTATGAATGGCTTGGCTGTTCGTAATTTTGTAATTTCACCAGAATATCAACATTTGTAAGATTTAGTCAGTCAAAACAGTATTGAGGTTAACTGATCTAATTTTGTGTCACAGTAATATATGCTATTGTATTATGCTGAATATGAAAGGTTTTTGTGCCTATTTGTTAATAAGAGACATAAATGTCTCAGATTTGTGGGGTAAAATATATGTTTTTTTATATTGAAAGAATAAAATTAAACCCTTGAGGTAAAATGTCCACCCTAGAATTGAGACAAAAGGCTCAGAGTTTACTAACTGTTATTCTTTTTTAATTGAATAATTGCTATAATTAATGGGGTTAATATTCAATAAATCCATCAGCTAGATGTAGCCTACCTTTTAGACACTCCACTAGTCATTAAAATCTATACTATAAATTGAGTGAAATCATTTCAGTTAGAATTCATAGTGTTGCTGTTATGACATATCCTAAATTAAAATATGGCCAATTAAATACATAGGTCTATATATTCATCTGCCTGTATATAAGTCATAGAATAAATTTACCATTCAGATGAATCTCTTTTAACGGGATTCTGCTTTGTCTGTCATCGGATATTAAATAATTACTAACTAAATTTTGAAAACACAATTTTAAGTAGAATAGTTGATTTAGTATATGAAGTGTCATTAATATAAAACAGCCTACTAAATCATATATTTAGTATTGTTTATTCATTCATTTCTCTTAATAACGCATTGGCGTGTGAATATGTAAATATGTAACCTATATGCTAAATGTGTAAAATGAAATGCACATTGCACATGGTTGCATCTTTCCCAGGTCTTACCCTTTCAGTTCACCAGTAAAACCTGCATGTTTAACCTTTATTGGATACATGGGTTAGCTCACGCCCATGTTATCATAAGAGGTCATATCTGAGAGTGTGTCAACAGACCTGTGCCAGCAAATTATTTCCAATCGTTTAGGGCCCACTAATCAGAGTAACATCATAGTAAACATCAAAGTAAGATAACTGCGCCTTTTAGCGCCCCCATCCAGTGTGTGGCGACCTGTATGCGTTTTTTAATAACAACAGACTGCGCAGAACTAGCGCAGCTACGACCTGGACGACGGCTCCTAAGCTCCGACGTTTTTCCAGTAGGAAACGTCCAAAGGAAGGAGCAGGCGCAATGCTGTTTGAGAGGAAGACGGGACGGACCTCAGTGTGGGAGGACAGGGAATGCACCCATCTTTGCGGATAAAACAAGAGAGATATCCGAAAAGCTCCCCGGCGATAATATCTGGTTGAGGTTAACATACATCAATGGTTTTGTGGTTTTGCATCGAGACCGCAGAAAGTAGTTCAGTGGTTGAAATGTCAGCATGAGCCGAAGTGAACAACAGCAGAGAGCGGGTTGACTGTGCTTGGAACACAGCAGACACACCGCGTCCAGCTCGTTTGCGCGAACTGTAGTTTCTCGCCGAGTTTGATTTTGAATTATTTATTTTCCTCTCACCCCTTTTGGCTCTGAAACTGGGCAGTGTGTATGAAGCACACAGCCGGAGGCTACCATGTGGACCCTTCTTGCCTCGGACTGTAAGACCTGAGGTGGCCTTCTCTTTCCTGTTATAGCCGTAATGACGATGCATTGGTGATTTAGGGGAGCTTCTGTGTTTTTATACTGTGTTTATGGGAATATGGGGCATATGACTGTATCCTGGGATTTCAGATCCGGACAGCTGCAGATCTCCCTCCAGCGTCTGGACTTCTGTTTTAATACACATATACTCAAATGTATCACATGCACTGATATCAAAGCCGCTGCTACATGTTAGTTCGTCTCGCATTAAGTGGTTTAATGCTTAATCGTTAACGTTTTTGTGATTGCATCCTATATACCCAGTGTAACTTTGGGAACATGTGTAGTTTTTCGTTTTGAACAAAATCGTTGGAGCTGACTACAGACCTCATGTGGACATCTGATCTCCCTCCTGTGTTTACGTGTTTGCAGCATATCAGTATCCCGAAATCATCTGCAAACACTCTTTAGATAATTGCATATCGGGTTCCATTGGAAGAGATCATATTGCAAACATGAATTATCAACAACACCTGGCGAACTCAGCCGCGATCAGAGCTGAGATTCAGAGGTTCGAGTCCGTCCATCCGAACATCTACTCAATCTACGAGCTGCTGGAGCGGGTGGAGGATCCACTGCTGCAGAATCAGATCCGAGAGCACGTAATTGCCATTGAAGGTAAGGGCATCAAGGGCGTTTGAAATCTCTTTCAGAGAGGTTTCAGAATCTTTTTTTTTTTTGGTCTTATTGTCATTTTATTTATTTAAAAAGCATAAGGTGGGAAGCTCTGGTTGCCATAGTGAAAATGGGATGGGACGGCAAACCTAACATTATAGCATGACACTTCAAAAAAAATGTGTGTCCACTCCCAGTGTCACTTTACAAAAATACATAATTAGGTTTATATTACACAACAAATAATGACATTACAAATCAAGCCACTCCAAAAGATGATTATTAGTTCACTCTCTTCTTATGAGTATGCCATGAGTAAATCTCAGAAAACGTTTGGACCTTTGGCTTCTAAAGATGTTTTTTCCCCCAGTTGTTTTATTGGTTGTTATAGTTCAATTCTGGTTATATTTGTTCTTTAAACCGTTTCCTTGTCCTCGACAAGGTTTCAGATTTAGTCATAGTGTAATTGTGAGAGGCTTGAGTCAAACTTTAAGCAGATGTTTTAAAAAGCTCATTTGGTTTTTATATTTTTGTCAGGTAGATGTCATATTTTTCACTATATGAAACTGTTAGGTATAGATTTACAGTCAGTTCCGTAGTTGTGCTGTCTTTCATTGACACACAAGTACAAACCTTTAATCGGCCTGTGCGACACAGCCTCATTGTCATTCATGAAAATTAAAACATCATCTACTCTGAATAAGGTCTATAATGTAATATGAAATTGTTGATGGTTATGTTTGTGTCAGGTAGAACTATCATTCAGTTTTGTGGAGGACTTAATGTGATTTAAGTTTTGATGTACGGTTTGCATGAAGGGTGTGTTGGGAGGGTCGCTCTCACAGTCTGTGAGGTTTAAATGGCTTTGCTGCACTGTTTTAATATAATACTGTTATTAAGATATAATCAACATGCTTTTAACACACAGATGCTATTTACAATGTCTGCCGTCAGTTTTACCAGCATGTTAAATAATAGCAAAATGAGAAGCTGTATTGTGTGTTTGAAATGAAACGCAGTGTTCCGCTAGATTGCAGAATGTTTTCCTGATGAGTGGGTGCTCGGCTCTGTGTGTGGTCAGTGACATGTCTCTGTCAGAGCTGAGTGGATGTATGAATCTTGGACCCCTTGCAATGAAAGTAAAATGTAGGCTGCGTTTGAAATGGTTCTTGACTTGCTGAGACATGCACATGACATAGACAAACCTGTCACTACCACCAACAGACCCCGGCCTGTCTAATTCCTGAAAACCAAGACAGAGTACTTAAAGGATTAGTTCACTTTCAGAATAAAAATTTCCTGATAATTTACTCACCCCCATGTCATCCAAGATGTTAATTTCTTTCTTTCTTCAGTTGTAAAGAAAGTAAGGTTTTTGAGGAAAACAATCCAGGATTTTTCTTCATATAAAAAGTGAAGTGACGTGTGGGCCATACTCGGAATATGTGCTCTACATTTAACCTATCCAAGTGCACATACAAACAGTAGTGAACACTAGGGTTGGGCCGATAGACAATGCCATCTTCCATCGCCGATGGCTGACAGACATCACGATGTTGAGCCGGCATCGTGACCCCCCATACCCCCCGCAATCCGCTGCATCCCAATTCCGTATTCGGAGAGGAAATTAAGTGTACTACGGAAACTCTAAAGGGAATACATAGCCTACGAGATGGGAAGATAAAAAAAAATCTTCAATACTTTCTCTCGCAATTATATTTGCGGGCATCAGGGAGCCGCTACTAAAATGCAGGGCATTGAAACCGCTTTCGAATGCGCGCTCTCATTTTACTTTCACTTTCGCGATCACACAGACTCTATACTACGGAGTGGCAGTACCTACCACAGTTTACAAGATTAGATATTTGTCAGTGGTGCTCAGTATCTGCAAATAATTTGCCATTGTCCTATCACTCTCCTTACTCTGTGTATGTGGTAAGTGAACTTTCATGTACTGTAATGTAATAGTCTACCGCTAGCAAGAGGTTAACCATGTCCCTTTAGTGGCTCCGTAGAATGCGTTATTTGTTTTCCATGCCTTTCTGCATACGGATTCACGCTTCAGGCACACCCCCTAACCCCGATGTCATCGTCCATCACGATGTTTCACTGTAGACATTGCCCGAATCCAATTTGGTAGACATCTCCCAACCCTAGTTAACACGCACACAGTGAACACACACCCAGAACAGTGGGCATCCATATTGCTGCGACGCCCGGGGAGCAGTTGGAGGTTCGGTGCCTTGCTCAAGGGTCTCACCTCAGTCGTGGTATTGAGGGTGGAAGAGAGCGCTGTACATTCATTCCTCCCACCGACAATTCCTGCCGGACCTGAGACTCAAACCCGCAACCTTCCGGTTATAAGTTCGACTCTCTAACAATTAGGCCACGACTGCCCCCAATAGACTTCAAAGGTGGCCAACTTGCTAGTGGTAGCCTGTTGCATTACAGTACATGAAAGTTCACTTACCACATACAC
>NW_015505992.1:358634-395355 GCF_001515645.1 Sinocyclocheilus grahami
ACATTCCCAATCATAGTTATTAATGTTGTGCACTGCTGTTTGGGCTGCGTGTGCTGAGCTAAAGATGATCACTGGTAAACTGAAGCGCTCTTTTAACTTTACCAAACGCATTCTATATGAGATACATCAGATATACATCAAATAAACACAATATTACAATGTACAATTGCACAAAAGGCTGCAAACGAACAGCGCGCATCTGAAGTGTCTCTGAAGGAAATAATGCATTATTTATCGGCTTTAAGATATCGGCCAAATTTTCTTATCAGGCCGATACCGATAACAGAAAAAATGAGCCGATATGGGCCGATACCGATATGGTGGCCGATATATCGTGCATCCCTATTTTATAGAGTTACTTCCTTGCGTTGACAATTTAAATGCGCTGCATTATTTTGCTCATTGCGCCCTCCTGTGGCCTCAGGAGACAATTAGATCTATACAATAAAGACTGATTTAAACTGCATATAAAACATTAGAAATTAGATATTGGTTTAATTTTTATGGTGTTTGATTGGTGCTTGTTGAGTGAATATCTAACAGACTTCACTGGAAAGTGTAGTTCGGACAGATATTTCAAAAGCAAGCAAGTAAAATGCACAAGTTACTAAAGTTATTTGACGGTAAGGAGAGAGAGCGAGAGAGAGAGTGTCCGAGAGGGCGCAATTCTGTTGCATAATCTTGATTGCTGTTCGCTCCATTAGCGCATGCATTTGGATTAAAACTAAATCATAAATATAAAACAAACAAAAATTATAGGGGCATTTACTATAAACGTCAAGCATACAAGACTTTATTTAAAGCAAAAGTGAAACTAGCAGACTGTGTGAAATGCACTAGGCTAGAAGTGTTGCTCTCATTCTGCACCAACACAAACTAGGGTTGGGCCGACACCGACGATGCCATCTTCCATCGCCGATGGCTGACAGACATCACGATGTTGAGCCGGCATCGTGACCCCCCATACCCCCCGCAATCCGCTGCATCCCAATTCCGTATTCGGAGAGGAAATTAAGTGTACTACGGAAACTCTAAAGGGAATACATAGCCTACGAGATGGGAAGATAAAAAAAAATCTTCAATACTTTCTCTCGCAATTATATTTGCGGGCATCAGGGAGCCGCTACTAAAATGCAGGGCATTGAAACCGCTTTCGAATGCGCGCTCTCATTTTACTTTCACTTTCGCGATCACACAGACTCTATACTACGGAGTGGCAGTACCTACCACAGTTTACAAGATTAGATATTTGTCAGTGGTGCTCAGTATCTGCAAATAATTTGCCATTGTCCTATCACTCTCCTTACTCTGTGTATGTGGTAAGTGAACTTTCATGTACTGTAATGTAATAGTCTACCGCTAGCAAGAGGTTAACCATGTCCCTTTAGTGGCTCCGTAGAATGCGTTATTTGTTTTCCATGCCTTTCTGCATACGGATTCACGCTTCAGGCACACCCCCTAACCCCGATGTCATCGTCCATCACGATGTTTCACTGTAGACATTGCCCGAATCCAATTTGGTAGACATCTCCCAACCCTAGTTAACACGCACACAGTGAACACACACCCAGAACAGTGGGCATCCATATTGCTGCGACGCCCGGGGAGCAGTTGGAGGTTCGGTGCCTTGCTCAAGGGTCTCACCTCAGTCGTGGTATTGAGGGTGGAAGAGAGCGCTGTACATTCATTCCTCCCACCGACAATTCCTGCCGGACCTGAGACTCAAACCCGCAACCTTCCGGTTATAAGTTCGACTCTCTAACAATTAGGCCACGACTGCCCCCAATAGACTTCAAAGGTGGCCAACTTGCTAGTGGTAGCCTGTTGCATTACAGTACATGAAAGTTCACTTACCACATACACCGAGTAAGGAGAAATATCTGATAGGACGATGGCGAATGATTTGCAGATCCTGAGCACCAATGACAAACATCTAATCTTGTCAAATGTGTGGTAAGTACTGCCGCTCCATAATATAGAGTCCTTGTGATCACGAATCTCAAAAGTGAAAGTAAAATGAGATTGCGCAATCGAAAGCGGTTTCAATAGCAGCTCCCAACAATTTCTATACAGTCGCCTATACTTACCCTACGATACAATTGCGAGAAAAAGTATTGAAATATTTTTTTTATCCTCCCATCTCGTAGGCTATTTATTCCCTTTAGGGTTTCCGTAGTACACTTAATTTCCTTTCTGAACACGGAACTGGGATGTGACGGATTAGGGGGTGTGGTGGGGTAGGGGGGTTAGATCACGATGCTGGCTCAACATCGTGATGTCTGTCAGCCATCGGCGATGGACTATCTCGACTTCACGCATTACGCAGTTACGTTTGAAAGGTCACGTGTGACGTAGGCAGAAGTACCCGACCCAGTGTTTACAAAGTGAACGTGCAAAGAAAGTCAAATGCCCTTTACAAAAAAAGGTAAAACAACAATGTCGGACGATTTTGAAGTTGGAGGAGAAAATTAGATTAGTGTTTTGACAATAAAAGTAGCTGAAAAAGCCCAAAAATAGCATAAAAATTGAGTTTGAGAGCACTCATAGTTCTATTGCTTAAAGCTTATTATATTTCTGGTAAAATTCTGTCAAAAGACTCTCACTAAGAGTGTCCATTTTTGAAAGGCAGGACAGGTTGCTTCATGCGATTGTTAGCCCTGAAATGTCTGGCCGCTCTATTGGCCGGGACCATTGTGCCAAGGTAACTGTGCTATGCAACACACCCCCTCCAAATGAGAGGTCACAGCATCATGCAGATGTCGGGAACACAGCCCCTCCCATCAAATCTGTCTGGAGGGCACCATTAGGGAGATGCAGTCACAGTGGCCAGTATAGTCTGTTAAATGCGTACAGAGCAGCATGCGTCACCCCACGGTATGACAGCAACAGAGCTGTACTGGATGTCAGACGCATCCGTCTTTAAAATTCCATTTCACATCCTATTGCTACGTCATAAGCTGCTTTTATGGCCAGTCTGCCTGATGCATTAAAGATTTTGGCCATCTCTTTGCCGTTTCTCAGAGCTGTCAGCCTCTGTGGTCAGCATTTTGCTTAAATTGCTCTGATAATTTGGTGTAGTAGAATGCTAACCAGAGGAATAGCTGCAAGGAGACCATATATCTGTTTATATTTAATTAGGAGGCCCTGAAGCACGGCCGTAGAGACTGAGGCCAGGAGAGAGGAACGGGGCAGCATATGCGGGTGCCATATGCTGAAGAGCCTGCAAAGTCTAGACTGGGTTCAGGGATTAACAAGCTGCCAGTACAGTTGAATTAAATGGCTCAGTGGGGTTCTGAACACAAACAATAAAGTGGCATATTAGGGGCAGTAACTGTCTCTTCTAGTTATGAGAGTAAGTAGATTGCATATTGCTTGATCTTCATTGGTTCCCACACAGTTTTTATCTAGGAGCAGTTTTTTTTAGGCCTTTATTTTTTTTCTTTGGCGGTGAAAGAAGGCAGTAGTAGCTATTCTAAAGGCCCTGATATACTCCCAACAAAGTTATTTTTTTGTTATTCACGTCGGGATAAAAAGAAGTTTGAAATATCTGAGCAGCGATATGCTCTTAGCAAACTTTCTGAACATCCAGCTTTACAGTATTAACCATTAAAAAATAATGCCAGTGTCACTTTCAATTAGAATTACAACTTCAGTTTCTACTATAAATGAGCTTTCCAGTGTGTTCATGTTTTTACTTGTGTCTGACCTTCACAGACTAAACAGAAGAAATTAACCAAAAAAATGACCATGTGAAAGCAGTTTGGAGAACTCCAAACAAAATTAGTTTTGACCTTATTTTGTTCGCAATGATGTCACACCAGTTCTTCAATTTCACTGTGTTTATTGGGGGCTCAGTAGATTGCTTTACCTTCACTGGTTCCCACATAATTTTATCTAGGACCTGTTGTTTGAAGGCATTTATTTGTTTTATACTGCTTTCAAAACCAAGATGATATATCTTCTGGGGTTCTGATTCTTTAACAGTGAGTGGGACAAAACATCAGTAGCATGATGGGTCAGTCCCAAGGGCCTTTTTTTCTTTGGCGGTAGTAGAAGGCAATAGAGGATGTTAGGCTCTACTAAGTCACTTTCAAAGGAAAAAGATGAAATACTGCCACAGGCAAAGCTGTAAAGAGACTCCAGTCGAGATTGGCTCTTTCTCCCCATCCCTTTCCCTCTCACTCCCTCGGTTTATCATTCTCTTTCTCTGTGTGGGTGGTGAGCGAGCAAAAGTTCTCAGCTGAATAGCGATTTGTTCTTTCCAGTCTAAAGCGAAAACAACACCCTCATCCCTCTCTTGCTGCTTTTATCTCTCCACATTGTCATCCTTTCAGCAGACCTGTGCACCCGTGCCCTATGATAAATGTGTTGGGTGATTCAGAATCGTTGTCTCATTCCTGTTTGAGCCTTGCATTTGTTAGTGCATTCTTCTCAGATAATAGACCAGATGCCAGATAGTCCGAAAGATCAAGATGCAGGAACTTAAAAGACAGGCCGAATGACAAGATCTTCAATTGTTGTTACATGTAATGAGTAACTCCTCTGTCATTTTGCTTCATTATCCAGAAATGCATTACTCAGAAATGACTTACAATCTTTTCTGCAGTTATGTTCTAAGGCAACACTCTAGTTGTTCTGTCTGTATCCTTGTGAAACTGGAAGTGGGAAATATTCGCCTCTAACTATGTGGCCGTTTGAGCAGTAATGGGAAACTCTTTTAGCCTATCCTCCTCATATAGACTAACCTAGTTCTCAGAGGACATTTGACACTGGAGGAAGTGTCAGATGTTACAGCGTTTCTGATTAAAAGAGTTGTGTTAGATTGTTTAAAACTGATGTATTCTTATGAGCTGGGGGAAGATTCACCTGTTTGTCCAGTTTGGTGGGGAACTCCATCAGCAGGCCATCTAGATGGAAGTCGCTTGGTTCCTCTTGTTTTTAACGTATAATGTGGTTATGCTGATCACCAAATTTTGGTTCCACCTTGCTGCAGACAAAAGAAAAAGAATGTTAATTTTATGTCTGTTATAGATTGCACTACTTCATGCACCTCATAATCAAAATTGGGTCAGTGACATGATACTCCTTTTTTCTTTTCTTTTTCTTGTGTGTATGGATGTATTAATTTGGTCAGAAATACATAAAAATGCAATTCTTACAATACATCCAATGACTTGAATTGTAATTAAAAACACACACATATGATGTGATGCAAATGTTGCAAAGCCTTATTTAAAAAAAATTACATTCATCAAAGGAAAATAGTAGTTTAGTGTGATCTTCCATTATTATATCTTACTATTATTTTAACAAAACCACTTCACTATATATTTAATATTTGAAGAAATTTTCTGTGCCGTAGCAAAATAACGTGGTGCAACCAACATGCAGAAAAGATATAAAACAGGAAATGATGTCATAGACATGATTCCTGCAGACCCTCATGACTGTGTGTTATTATTTTAAAATATCAGATAATTTGACTTATGTCAAGGTTAGTTAGTAAATGTTTTGTGATGCAGCTCTTAATGATGACATTTGAAAAAATAAATCCATAAAAAAAAAGTAAAAAGCTTTTTTAATAAATCAAAATACTTTTTACTTGAAGGCTACACTGTATTAAAAACTCAAACAATATATAACGGTATAAAAAATGTAATTAAAACTTTGATTTTCATGAAGATTAAACCGGATAATTTAAAGACATTCTTAGACAGTAGAGCAGGACCAATAAGCAGTGTTAGTTCACTTATTTGGTCCTGTGTAGCAGAAATTCAATGAATGTTTGCTGGATTGCACTGGTGTTGGAGATCTAGGTTGCCTTTGAAACTGTTTAGAGAAGTGGAGGCTCTGAGAATCCTTGTGCTACTACTGTCTCTGAAGATCATCACAGAGGAAATACCAGACCATCTCAATGAATCTAATATGGGAACGCTGGTGATGTAATGCCTCTAGAGACACAGAGCTTTGTTGTCATTTTGTCCTCTGCATGCTTACGCACTGGGTTGGGTTTGTATCTTTTAACAGAAGAGCAGCTCACCCAGATAGCTAAAGCTGTGTTCTCTTTGTAATACCACACCATGTGATTTACCTGTTTGATGACCTCATGTGCTGATGCAATTGCTTAGTCACCTTGTCCTCTTCCTTTTTTTATTGGACTTGAATGGTTGTAAATGTGTGTTTCTTTCCCAGATGTCATTCGCATGTTGTTTTGACATGACCTCATTTGAAAGTCAGTGATTTAGATCTTGTGGTGTCAATGTGGTGCAATGTTTTGTGGGCGAATATGCCATCAGGGATGTTGGAACAGCTGCAAACAGACACCACTGCAGCAGGATCCCCCGTGACTGTAGGGGAAGTGACCCTATTAAGGCCACGTACATTATATACACTCTTAAAAATAAAGGTGCTTTACGATGCCATAGAAGAACCTTTTTGTCTAAATGGTTCCATAAAGAACCTTTAACATCTGAAGAACCTTTCTGTTTCACAAAAGGTTCTTTGTGGCGAAAGAAGGTTCTTCAGATTATAAAAAGGTAAGAAAGATATGGTTCTTTAAAGAACCTATGACTGAATGGTTCTTTGTGGAACCAAAAATGGTTCTTCTATGGCATCGCTTGAAGAACCTTTTGAAGCACCTTTATTTTTAAGAGTGTACTACCGTTCATATGTTTGGAATCACATAGGGCTGCCACAAACTATTTTGATGGTCGATTAATCTATCGATTATTTGTACGATTAATCGATTAATCTTTGGAATCTGTTTTTTATTTTTATTTTTTTCTGATTAGTCAATTAATCCTTACCAATAACTTTAGTTAACCTACCAATAAATAATAACCGTAACTTCTGCCATAAATCTTTCAATGTTTTATTTAAACGTTTTCCTAAAAAAATACTTGCTTTACAAATAAAAAAAATAAAGTGCCAAGAATCAAAAGGCATCTGTAATAGAAATGTCCGTGCTGCATTCAGGCACTGTTTGGGAATGACAACAGCATTTGCTTACAGATATGAGAGTCTAGAAGTGTTTTCTTCATATAGCAGACTTAAGTTGAAGGCATCTGTGTGAACGAACACAACCGCATTCAGGTAACCACAATGACAGTATCAAAGATGGCGATGTCCATAAGACCAGGAAGTTTTATCAAAATTGACAGCGCATTAAATAAATTAGTCCAAATGAGGCACAAGTCTATCCATCATATATTTTAAAGAACCAACAACGAGTATAAATGCTTTGCAATCGCGAGTATAGACAGTTCTTCGGATGAGCGCAAATCATTTCCCTGTCTCCGCAAATAAATTAAACCTCTCATGATTATGCAGTTCAGTGTGGCTCTCACATTATATGACGTGGCAGACAACTAGTTGTCCAGTGCGGTTCCCTCATTCAACATGGGTTTGTCAAGAATGTAAGTCTTGAAAATGTACACTTGTGCAGGTGTTAGTTTGGTTATAGAATGCTCATTTAAAAAAAAATAGCCTGTATGAACGCAGCTGTATTAAGCATACTAGCCATTAGCATCTGCTCTAGTGATCTTGTTTTGTGTGAAATATGTCATAAGATTAAGGATTAATGCATGGGCGTCGCTAGGCCATTTTTAGGGGGGCTATAGATACAGTTTACAAAATATCATGGGGGAGCAATCGGTTCCACATCTACTGTAAAGTTTTCACTGCGTTCACCCCTCATCATACCACAGCGGTTTCCTCCAGTGAAAATGAAGCACGTATGAACGCATACTTTATAAAACGATCATGTTGCCATTTTCATTTGGCATTTTAACTTTCAATGTAATACATATTCCAGTGCATGTGGCAAAGAGGTTTGCATACTTGAGCTAAGGAAAGAGGGTTGTACTAGAAATGCAAACAGTAAAATGTTGTGTGTGTACAGTAAACAGGTGTGTGTTAGATCATGAAGATTTGTATTTGGCTTATTCAGTTATATGTTATACCTATCTATGCAATACAGTGGAATACAGCACTTTTTGGTATACAAGTTTAGTATACCACCCCTATTAGTCAAATGTTTTTTTATTTTATATATATATATATATATACAGTGGGGAAAAAAAGTATTTAGTCAGCCACCAATTGTGCAAGTTCTCCCACTTAAAAAGATGAGAGAGGCCTGTAATTTTCATCATAGGTATACCTCAACTCTGAGAGACAAAATTAGAAAAAAAAATCCAGAAAATCACATTGTAGGATTTTTGAAGAATTTATTTGCAAATTATAGTGGAAAATAAGTATTTGGTCAATAACAAAATTTCATCTCAATACTTTGTTATATACCCTTTGTTGGCAATGACAGAGGTCAAACGTTTTCTGTAAGTCTTCACAAGGTTTTCACACAACCGTGCAACGCATCAACACATTCCACACAAATCAGCTTATTTTTGTAATCAACCTAATCAATTTTGTCGACACATTGTTTATATATATATATATATATATATATATTATAAAGGATACATTATATTTAGTACAGAAATAAATGCTACATTGGCAAACAGAAGTATCAATGTTTTTTGAAAACATGTTTTACAGTAATGCATTTGTTTTATTTAAAATAAAACAAAAGACAAAACATGAGAGAAGTTATTTGTTTCCCAGAACATACATGTCTTTCTTTCATATAACATTATTTGGAGCCAATGGTTTATTTTATATTTTTTGCTTCTGCCTGGCAGTTTGATGCAAAGTCACATCAAAACTTTTGAGAAGCCATCCAAAGATATTTTTTTTTATAATCTGGTGATGAAACGTATGAATATTAATAATAGTTTTAAATTTAATAAATGAATAAATTAAATGCAACCTGATATGATTTTTTGTCTTGGTAGTATATTCTGTATTTGGAATTTTAATTGTGTAATTGTTAGATGAAAACATATTAGATGCTTCTTGAGCCAAAAGATGATTTAATGCTGTATCTGTAATTATAATCCATAAATATAACCTTTTTTTTTGTAATAAGTGCACTTAAATCCATTAAGCTAGAAGCACACTGAACCTCATATAAAAAGCATTAACTGAATTTTCTGTGCTCAGAACAGATCCTTTTAATTCATGGACTGTACCCAGCCAGGGAAAAGAAAGTAACACACTTTCCAAAGGTAAAATATAGAATAGGTTAAAGAAACATCTAGATTAAAAGTCAAATGCTAAAACTGTTATCCATGTTTGTCCAGTCTGGTCAGTAGTTCTTCAATTATTTAGAGCAATTTATCAAATATTAATCAAAATGTATGTGTTTATTTAATCAAATATGAAATATTTACAATAAAACACACAATTTAGAACACAGGTGGGTTTAAATGACACTGAAGTAGCCCACTCTGGAGCTTTCATGTAATTTTATAAAGAAACGTATATCATAAGTATTTGAGATTTCAAATTAAATTTTGATTAACTATCAGCTTTATTGGGAGGCTGTTCACATATCTAGAAGAAAGCATAAACATTTAATAGTTAAGTTTAATAGGGTCACTTCCCCTCAGCACAAAGTTTAAAAAAAAGCTTGTTTGCATGACTGGAGGAAGGACTTTGTGTTTCTGTATTTAAAGATAGTCAGAGCTTGAGCACAGCAGAAGTAACGGCACCTTCTGGCTATCATTCTCCTGATATTGCTCATCTTACTGATCAGGGGACAGACACCTACCAAAACAATAGCGGTGCTCTGATTCAGATCTCAGGGAGGCAAAAATAGCCTCCTGAGCCATGGCCTTCCTGCTGCTCACAGTGCAGCTTTCCCACATTAATGTCTCCAGGGGTGTGATGTCACTTCCCCAGCATTGATCGCTCTGTTGTGGGTCGAGTGGATGTCCTCCAGCTGCAACCTGTCCCGGTGGCTTTGCTGTCAGTCACTTTGTCTTAGTCACATTACAATAATACATTTGTTTTTCAGAAGTATTTAAATTAGTGTCTGTCTTTTTCCTAACTTTTAGCTATATAATGTTCAAGAAGAGGTAAACATTTTTTACAGTAAAAATATAATGTGTAACCATGAATAGGGTTGGTATCAAGCTTGATACTTTTTAGGCACTGACCGAATTGCCTTGATACCATCAAGTATCGAAAACTGTCTTGTCGTTCGGTACCAAATTTCGACATCTAAGGGGTTAATCTCATTAAAGTCAGTGAGCCAATAAGCACGCAGCATGCTTTATGTGCCTAAATCAGTGATTGGCTCTGCTGAGGCATCAAGGAAAATGCATGTTACCATTCATTCACACTGAAGCATAATGCTATATAAGACAATTTATAAAATGTATACTATGCTTTAACTCAAAATTCACTTTAAACCACCATTGAGTGTTTGTAATAACCTCCGATTGCAATCTAATGAGGGTTTTGGTCATACAATGTTGAAGTAGAAATATGTTATTTGTAGCCTTTTATATCAAGCTAATCGCTGCACCACTCGTGTAAACACACTGTACTGTTATGAAAATAGGCAGAATCTTATGAAAATCACAATCATATACTGTCGTAACCGTGTGTTTATTAGCTTCTTGTTTCATTCCTATAAATGTTTTTTTCTGGAAGTGTAACGCACGTTCATCGTCGGAGACAGGGCGGGTTATGAACATGTAATATGATTGACATGAACAGCGAATGAGCTTCCTCTGAGTCAGAACAGCGATCACAGAAGAGAAAACACAGGCAGACAGCGCTGGAAGCAGCAAATGCTCATCAGATCGCACAAACCTGTGGAAAATGAATAGAATTGATGATTCTGTCTTAGCTATGCTTTTTAAAATGAAAACACACTAGTGTAAACATAGCCTAGGGACATTAGTCCTGGGGACATCATCAGTGAAGAGAGGCGTTGTCTGTCTCCTGAAAAAGTTTTGAAGAACTGAGTGATTTAAAGATCTTAAGTATGCAGCAGTGAGCCTCACATAAGGATTTAAAACTGTTTATTTTCCACTGAAAACTATTTGGACTTTTATTAAAACTGTTTGAACTGATTTATTGTGTTAGTTACATTTTGTTCCTTTGTGCTTTTTTTGTTTCTTTGTGCAGTGGCTTGGAAGATGAGTTTTTGAGTCTGTAAAAGCCTCAACAAAATAGTTTTATGAGGTAATGTTACATTTTAAAATGGATTTCATAAAATTGGTATTGAAAAAAAGTATTGTTCAGGAACCGGTATCGAAGTCAATGTATCGGTATTGATATTGAACATTTTTGAACGAGACCCAGCCCTAACCATGAAGCAAAAAAATAAGTGTTTTATTTTTTTAAAGGGGTCATATGATGCTTTTTTTAAAGATCATTATTTTGTGTATTTGGTGTAACAGAATATGTTGACATGCTTTAATGTTCAAAAAACACATTATTTTTCAAATACTGTACATTATTGTAGGTCCTCTATGCCCCGCCTCTCTCAAACGCTTCGTTTTCTACAAAGTCCCTCTTTTGACAAGCGCAGTCTGCTCTGATTGGCCAGCTGACCCAGTGCATTGTGATTGGCCGAACACCGCAAGCACTCGTTGGAAATGTAACGCCCCTTACCATAATCGCGAGCTTCATCTTTCAAAATAAATGTAAAGACAGAGCCCGAAAGGGGAACAGAGTCGCGTGACAGACACAGTGATGAAGCTGGTATGTGTTTGTGATGTGACCCCCCCCCCCTCTCTCTCGCTCTCTCTCGCTCTCTATCCCTTTCTCTCTCTCGCGCTCTCTCTCGCTCTCTCTCGCTCTCTCTCTCGCTCTCTTGCGCTCTCTCTCTCTCTCTCTCTCGCGCTCTCTCTTGCTTTCTCTCTCTCTCTCTCTCTCTCTCTCTCTCTATATCTCTCGCTCGCTGGCTCACGCACGCACACACACACACGATGCGCAAAACTCCGCATTTAAACAGTCAATAGCAAATACTTAAACTAATAACAAAACAGTAGCTGATTCAGAAGCGCCAGATTGTCATAGCAAAGTCAGAATTACCTCCTCTCCTAGGTTCATGAAACGGTCGTCCATAAAATGCATTGCTGTTCTGTTGTAAGTAATCTTAAAGATTTCTAAATGCATCTACTTCCGGAAGGCCAAATAAAGTGCTTTTGCTTTCACCTAGAAACACACAGCGTCTCCCTGACATGGCTGCTTCAACACTAACTGCGGTTACTGAAACCATGCCTTCTTTCTTTGCGTGCACATTTGGGCGGCATTATGTAAATATTTCAACATAGTGAGGTAGATATGTGGGGGCGTGTTAGAACGAGCCGGTTTAGGGGGGCGTGGCAGAGTCTTAACTTTGATAAAGTATACCTCTTTGGTTTTGAGACTTTAGTCTTTGCAACTTCAGGGATCTTATCTATGCACAATCAGCTTGTAACACTCCAAAGAGAAAGGAAAACTTGAAATCACATCATATGACCCCTTTAATTAAATTCCGTTCAAATTCATAATTTTTTAAAAATTAATTCATAAATATCATTAATTCTTTGGGGTGTCATACCACAAGACAATATAGCACCTGCTCTAACAATGGCTTGTCATAAAAAGGTCTAAGTTTGCCACATGACTTTGGTAGACACAGGTTTTTCAAATAAGTATTCTAATATATTGCAAATGATTATTATAATTTTAAAATACTATGCCAAGCTGACATCAGTACATCCTGACATGTATGCATCCCAAAAAACATCAAAATACATTTTAATTCTTAAATTAAAAACACACTCATTATAGAATAGAGGTGCGTCATGGTATGCATAAATTGAATCTTACTGTGTGTGTTTTTTAAAATAAATTAATGAGTGTCATGTCATTGACCTTACAATGAAGTAAAACTTTGCACTGCACTAATAGCTCTTCATTTTTGAATGTTTTTAAATACTGTTGATATTTTCCACAGCCTGTAGTGTTCTAAAAGCATAACCCCCACCTTTGGTGGTGAACTGGGAAATTACATTTGTTGATTTTTCACTGGGATTCCCCCGTAGTCTTTTTTTAAATGTCACTTGGCCTTAAAATAATCATGCTTCTGCATCTGTTGTACATTTTAAAAATAACATTCTGGCTCAAAGACAATGTAGAAAAATTATGCTTTGTTTCTTCTGTAGGAATTCCCATTATGGGGATAGTTGATGTTGTGTCCCATATTCACTGATACAATACTAAAACCAAATTCCTTTGTCATTCATTCATCATAACAGCCTGGGGTGCATAAGATTTATCTGACTATCAGTGATGTTGAACATCATTTGTTGGCACAGCAGTGGTTTGTGGGGAAGCCTCAGTCAGAGTAGGGAATACTCTAGTTGCACACTTACTGTGCCTGCTCTAATTTCAGCAGAACAGTCGAAGCACAACGTTACCTGGTCTTGTGAAATTAAACATTTGTATCCGCAATCAGGCCATCTGCAACCGCCCATCCCCCACCCAGTAAGGAAAACAGAAACGGATTAGCTGAGCCTCTGTCCTTACATCTTGGGGTTGCCTCCTTACAATGGGTGAAGTTCGCTGGCTGAATTGGCATTGAAAGTGGAAGTGTTGCATCAATAAGAGGCACTGTTCCCATCTGGCCCCTGTTTAGAAAGGAAAAAGAAAATCAATGGCACTTTCCTTCAGAACCGTCCTCTTGTATTAGGTCACCATCTGCCAGTTCTAGACCTCGCTTTCAGTGTTAGTGGAATGTTAGTGTTAATGTCTTCTGCTACACCTCAAGAATGTGTGCTAACACAGTCTGTGAGTGCCGACCCAGATCTGTGTATGGTTCGTGTAGATGAATATGTCTGACTTTTTCAACTTTCCTGCAACCTGAAGTACTGGAACATTCAGATTGTTCTTTCCTTGCATTAAATTTCATAAGTGTTTCCGACGGGAATGTCTTTAGCAGCCTGGCATCGGCACAATGCAATACTTAGGATGAAAAATAGGATAAAATGTAGGATAAAACTGACAAGAATTCAGAAGAATAGGCTAGTTCAGCCCAAAAATGAAATAATTTACTACCTATTAGGGCTACCTTAAAATTACTACCTAAAATTATCATGATAAATGACAAATCTTTATTTCTTTCAAGTTTAAAGGCTGATTTCTTCTCCTGAGTGAAAGATGTAGAAACCAGACAGACAGTTAATTGTGGTTTTAAACTACTTTTTCAAATCCATTTTTCTAAATCAATTTAGTATAAATACAAATGCACAATATACCTCAATAACAATCATTACTCCTTTAATACATTTAATTAATGTCTACATTAATAATATAATAAAATTCTGTATGTATATTCCACACGTTAACACCGTTTCGTTTCGCTTTGGGTGCATAAACATTACATTGTTATCATTCTATCGAGGGAAACATGGATCGTGATTATTATCATTATCGTTACTAGCCAATCATTCTCCATCATATCTCCACAGGGGTTGTGCACAAAGGATTTGACACATAAAACCATAAACTTATCAGGTTGCAAAAACAAATATTAAACCTATTCAGTTCTTATTTAGTTCTGCGTATTTTGACCAAAGTCATGTGATACAGTATAAATAGGGATGTAACGATTCACTCAACTCACGATTCAATTCAATTCACGATTTTGATTTCTCGATTCGATGTTTTTTTTTTTTTTACAAAATGAGTTTTAAAACAAATTATTAGTCCTTTTATTATTGCTTGGACAAAATGCTGCACGTTTCTTTGTGAAATTGAAATATAACACTATAATAATATAGTAATATAGCACTTGCATATTATTGCTCTTTTGTTGGTTTTGATTGCTTCTATTGTCCTCATTTGTAAGTCACTTTGGATAAAAGCGTCTGCTAAATGACAAAATTTAAATATAATGTAAATGTAAATAACAAAACTAAATTGAAATTTTAAAACAAACCCCAAATCAAATAAATAAGTTACACAAATAAAATAAATCTCTTCATATAAACAAAAGGCTTTGTCTGTACTCTTTCCATTTCAAATTAGAGGCAACCACTGCATTTTAATCATGATCCAAACAAAGATGCTGCATACATGCAACATGAGCAGTTTTTAATCTAAATTAGATTGTATAATTTCGAAATTTGAAGCAAAAACAGAATGGTTTGACTTCAGTTTTGTGAAACTATGCATAAAAAAATATCTGTATGAAACTGAAACAGCAGATGAGCTGAATGAGACGCATATTCACTCTCTGCCAGCAGGTGGCGCTTAAAGCGTTTCCTTGTTTTCCGCTGTAAACAAAGCAGCGCTGCACTTATGAACTTTAATATGTGTTATACAGAGGCAAGATGAAAAGAAAAAATGCCATCTAACCTTTTCTAATGATAGTTAGTTCCCCTCAGACATACATTCATATAAACTCCTACCCCTAAATGAATCGCGATTTGTTTGGCATCTCAACCGATTTGAATCGTCACATATTTTAATCGATTTTCAACCGGCTCGCGGTTAATCGTTACATCCCTAAGTATAAATATTCAAAATAAACAAGTATTAATAAACAAAAATCACTCCTCATATCCAGGAAAACATTGTTATTTATGACTCTAAAACACGTTTTTATCAGCCTCACATTAAATTTTTGATTTTCAATGTTGTGCGGAAAACAAAATAACTGAGTCGTATGGTTAATTTTAAGCTATACCTCTATGGGGCTTGAAACTTATGGACCTAATTTTTGTTAATTGAACGTTCTTCAAATATATATTTTTTTGTATTCAAAAGAACAGTTTTGAAAAGCACGAGGATGAGTAAATGATGAACTATTCCTTGAAGTCTTACAAACCTTATGTGAACCGTGCAGCAAGGTCATGATTCATGAATGTAATAACTTGCACAGTTGTTCTTCAGGATGTCCAAAAAAATACTAGTGACCTGACCTACAGAGGTCATGCTCTCGTCTCAGCATGTTGCTGGCATGTCTGGATTACAAAGGTGAGGGAACCGCTGGCAGAGGCTTGTGTTTTCCATCAGTGCAATAAGTTGTTGGGTTCAGTAAGTGAAGCTGCTCAGGTAAAAGGAAATATAAATAATGCAATGTGAGGCAAAGCCTGCTCTAATCCACCTCATCTGTAGTTAGAGATGCTGGCCATTTCTAGAAATTCACCACTGATGATTTTGTCAGCTGTAGACTTGCTCCCCTGGCATCAGAATATAGAATTTCTATTTAAGCCGTTTAGCGTGGACACGCTGGCACTGAGAGGAATGGGTGTGTAAAACACACACACACACACACACGCAGTGCTCAGGTGAGCTGGAGTTGCCATGGTGATACCGCTGGTTAGGTCGACAAAGAGCTGGGCTAATTAACCTCTGTGGATGCAACTGCCTGCGGGTAGCGGTGGTTCTAGGTCATCCCTGCTGACTGGGAATTGCACCAAACACCCCAGCCCTCGTTTTACCTCTACTTTTGCTTCACTTGTTCCAGCTATAGTCAAGTGTACTTGAGGAGTTTCCATATAAAAGGGCGACATTGTGATTTGGTGCAGCAATGGCAGCCTTGTGTTGAAAAGAGATCCAGCAGTGTGACATTGTTATCACAGTATCACAACTTCCCGCAGACATTTTAACAATATGTAACTTGCGTGCCAAAAATCTGCCGCATTTGTTTCTTATGCGTGGGAGGCCTGAGGGAGAAGCTGGATATTTCAATTGCATATTATCTTGGTTTTCGTTGAGGTTGGTTAATGTGTATTAATGAAGCGAAGGACGTGCCATTTAATGATCGCCATCTTTTCATCAAGTGAGACACTGTGACAGCACGTAATTATGATAAGAAAGGCCTCTGGTTGAAGGTGTAATATGTAGCTTGTGTACAGTATACATTTCCTAAAGAGCCCATGAAATGGTTTGACATTTGGGTGCACTGAAGTTGTGGCTGAAAGAAAAACACTTGGCTGAAAATCTGAGCAGAAACCAGATCAGATAAACCAAAACTTTGATGTGGAGAATAGCAGCTTGCAAGTGAAATGATCCAGGTTTAATTCTATTTCATGTAAACACCGAAAGATGGTGGTATATTGTCAAAAATAGCTTGTGTTTAAGTTTGAGACTCACGTGCCCACTGTGCATGATATATGCATTGAGTGTGAATGTGCATCAGTCTCACTGAAGTCAAAGGGAAGCACATTGCGGTCAAAATTCAAACGTACTTGTAAATTCGGTTTATAATGTTTTGTCTAATTTTGCATGCACAGTGTGTGACGTAATTCAAATACTATTAAAAAAAAAAATGTACTGCATGTTTACATTTGCATTTTCATGGATATTCCTCTTGGATACTGGCTAATAAAGAGTGGTTTCAGTTCTTGAAGTTCAGATTACATACATGTTAGAGAGAGACTAACCTTGGTCTCATAATGTGCTAATATTATCCAAAATCAGTTTTAGAGATATTCCGATACAATATTCTGATTCCAAAATCAAGATCTCTGTTTGATTAATTCAGTTGTTAATTTATTTTATACAATGGCTGTTTCTCAGTTCCAAAAACACAAAGAAGGGACTTACTTTCTCATGGAGATGAATGAACTAGGAAGGAGAAGAGAATCAAAATGGACAATATAAAAATGATATTATTATAGTTATATATTATAATAAAATGACATGATACATTTGCTATTTTGTTACAGTTATTTATCAGATTATCATCAGAATGAAGCCAAAAACATCTCATTATGGCTGCTGTCGTCTTGTGAAAATTGTCATTTGGAGCCAGAGTCTGTGCAGCAGTGATTCATTTGGAGCTCGGGACTGTGCAGTAGTGATCACGGTATCAAAGTCCCACCCAAACTCCTGCAGACCCAATCGCAACCTCACAATCATGACACCACTCCCCGGTTTTATTGCATAAAATAACCAACTAAAAGCAAACTTATTAGAAAAACAAACACTTGAACATACAGGTGCATCTCAATAAATTAGAATGTCGTGGAAAAGTTCATTTATTTCCGTAATTCAACTCAAATTGTGAAACTCGTGTATTAAATCAATTCTATGCACACAGACTGAAGTAGTTTAAGTCTTTGGTTCTTTTAATTGGGATGATTTTGGCTCACATCTCAACAAATTAGAATACTTCATAAGACCAATAAAAAAAACATTTTTAGTGAATTGCTGGCCTTCTGGAAAGTATGAAATTTATTTGAAGTATAATTTGATTATTTAGTTTGGCCCAGGTCCCATTCGTTTATATAGAGAGGGTGGGGTTTATGACCTATACTGCAGCCAGCCAGCAGATGGCGATGGAAATGTTTTGTCTTCACTTTTCAGTTCATGTACGGCACGCTTGGATTAAATATATCAGTCTATATTACTTTCACATCCTCCAAAAGATTATAATTTTTTTTTAGGTCATCACTACAATGATTGTGGTTTGTTCTTCCTGTGGTGATGTATTTCCCATTAAAACAGTTGGGACTGGACATATTGAAGTGTTTATTTATTTATTTATTAAAAAATTTTTTTTAATGTCCATTAGCTTTACTTGACAGCCTGGCAAAACCATTCTTGACAGCTTTACCCTGGATTTTCTCATTCTAGAGAATATTATTAGGTCAGCTTTCCCAAAATATAAACAATATAAATTAAATTTTTTTACGTAAATGCTAATTTATGCTGAAAATCTGAGAAGTTAAAGTCAGCTTAAAGGGATAGTTCACCCACAAATGAAAATTACCCCATGATTTACTCACCCTCAAGCCATCCTAGGTGTATATGACTTTCTTCTTTCAGACGAATACAATCGGATTTATATAAAAAAATATCCTGGCTCTTCCAAGCTTTATAATGGCAGTGAATGGGTATTGAGATTTTGAAGTCCAAGAAAGTGCATCCATCCATCATAAAAAGTACTCTCTGGGGGTTAATAAAGGCCTTCTGAAGAGAATTGATGCGTTTGTGTAAAAAGAAAATCCATATTTAAAACTTTATAAACCATAGTCTCTATGGCTCTATGGCTTTATAAACCATAGTCTCTTTTTCATTGGCTGCGTGCTTGTCATGTTGTCATGTCTTGTGTGAACACGTAGGTTACAGTTCATCATCATTCATCATCGAATGTGTCGTGTCCTGTCCTGTCCTGTCCTGTCCTGTCCTGTCCTGTCCTGTCCTGTCCTGTCCTGTCCTGTCCTGTCCTGTCGTGTCGTGTCGTGTCGTGTCCTGTCCTGTCCTTGCCTTGCCAGTTTCCCCTACGGGGTAGTTTCTGTTTGTTTTGTTTTATTTTGTTATTAATAAAAGCCCTAATTCCTCCTGCAATTTGAGTCCTCGCCTCATCCCTTCATCCCCGACCTTGACAGCTGTAGTTAGATTGAATACGTGATTGTCATAAAATAAAATAAAAATAATAAAATTTAAAAAAGCTGTGTATGAGCAGACAAAGTAAGTGGTTAATTAACCAGATACAATGATACTTTAATTCAAGGTGGTTCGAAAAATATTATGGTAATTGACAAAAAACAACAACAACAAACAAAACAACATATTACTGATGGTAATTATATTCATGTGCCAAGTGCCATTTATACTCTCTGTGGTACATGTCCAAAAAAAAAAATCTTGGACTTATACATTGAATTACATAATAAATTGATGCATGTTCTTTGACGCTTAGTTTTCAGTAGACTCTAGGAAAATATATGAGCAATATCACACGAGTAGACGTGAGATATGGCTGTATATCGGCAAGGTTGTGATTCGGCCGTACACTCTAAAAATTGCTGGGTTAAAAAGGGACAGACCCAGCTATTGGGTTGTTTTGACCCAGCTATTGGGTTGTTTTGAACCCAACCGCTGGGTCAAAACAACCCAATAGCTGGGTTTGTCCCTTTTTAACCCAGCGCTGGGTTATATTTATAAAAAAACTCTTAAAACTACATTCCGTGACACAAAAAGTATTTTTAAATTTTAGTGAATTTGGGCATCCGCCATAACACTCGCTGTGAGAAATACGGGAAGCGGAGTGATACAAACGGTGAAAGGGCATTCCTGTAGCGGTACCAGTACAATATCTCACAGTTCTCCACCAATCGGATTTGAGAACCAGAACGAACTGTTGTATAATTTACTCTATCCAGCATTTTTTGTCCTTTGTTTTAATGCACATCTCCCCTGCTCCCCTGGTAATTGCACCACTGCATTTAAGGGTCGATATTGTTTGCAATGTACTCATAGCAGGGCTCCAGACAAAAAAAATAAATTAAGGAGCCATTGGCTCCTATAAGAAACAAAAATAAGTGCCAAATAATTTTAAGTGCCACAGAATAAATGTTTTTTTTTTTTTAACAGTAACATTTCAGTCATACCGTCATGTGTTTATGTCTCCCCTCCTTTTAACAGATTTCCTGGGAACAAAGGTTCACTTAAAGTGGGAACTAAACAACTTCAGAACTATATACGGTCACAAATAATTGTTTATTACACTGAATCTGTGCCAATATCATAGACCATAACTATATCAGATAGATATATATATATATATATATATATATATATATATATATATATATATATATATATATATATATATATATATATATATATATATATATGTGTGTGTGTAGTTTCGACGACTCCTCAATGCATCCTATAAATGTTGTCACATTTCTTGAACACATCCAGTTTGTTTTTCTTCATTAGTAACGTAATTATATACGAGGTGTTGAATTTTATCTTTAGCTCCTTGCATTCTTTATCATGTAAACAACAGTGATATGAATATGCAATATAGCACACATATTTAGCAAAATGCTCTTCTTTATAGTTATTTTTTTCTAGCCGACTAATGAGCTTATGGGCACCGAATGGTTATTCTGAGGTAAATGACTGTCACATAGCATTGTTTGCAAGCTTTATACATTTTCCACAGTTTGAAACACTGAATGAGCGATTACATGAGACATTTCAGTAAGTTGTACTGTATGCTTACTTGTAATATACCTTTTGATGTCCATTCATGTTTATTTCATACTATAGTAGTAAAGAGAAATATATGCACTTGCCACTTGAACTGAGGTGCTAAAGAAATCGCTCATGCCGCAGTCAAGAGCGCCAAAATTGTATTTTTTGTCTGAAATTCATTATGAATTTGGCAGAATTTTAAAGATGATACTTTGTTTATTTAAAAGTAACAGAGCACAAGGCTTATTACAATTAGTATACGGCAAGTGTGCTACAAATAATATGAAGTTCATGGATTAACAGAACACAGCATAAAGACCTTGATAACAAGAAGCCATATAAGTATCGATTATAAATGATAACTGTTAATTATATTGTTATAATTAACAGCTGACAGCTTTACGTGATCTCTCTCATGCTGCCACAACCAGAGCTGCTTTTTGCAGGTATGCTGTCAACACTGGTGTTCAGCAGAGATGAGGATTGTTTGAAAGTCTTTTTTCCACTAAAACTTTGATGTGCGCCGTCTCATGTTTATTGCGTCAACATCACAAAATATTTGATGCAAAACAAGCAGGAAAAAAGGCATTACATGCAAATATTTAAATCATAACATGTAAATTCATAGAGTCGCCAGTGGCGATCTCAGCCAAAATATCAGTCGCAAATTAATAATATTTGCGACCGTTTTAGGCGCAGCCCAGAGCCCTTCATATAGTGTTAATCATTTTTGACAAAGGCAGCAGCAGTAACAAGGTTGTGACTAGGGCTGGCAAAATTTTTTTTTAAATTTCGAATATTCGTCGAATTTATTAAAAACAATCCACATTCGAATGCAAAAACGTTGCATTCAAATTTAAGGTCTGCGTCCAGCCGTCAGTCAGCCTTATCAGTGGTGCACGAGATGCGATGACGATGTATGTGTCATTGATTGCATTTGAATGCTTTTGTTAGCCTATCCAGTTGAACCCACTAGATGCGGTGCTGCTATGTTGTTCATTCATATATTGCGGAAAACGAGAGCATCAGTGTGGAGAAGATGTTGTTTACGTCAAAACTGAAACCAAGCCGTTCACACAGAACGCATATTTATCACATTTTCTAGAGGGACATCTATCAGCGTTGCACTCGCATCTCGCAGAGAGCGGCATGTTTAGAAAGCCATGTAAAATTAATGCAGGCTCAACTTTTAAAAAACATGTCTAAAGATGTTATGGCATGGTGCTGTTTTTTCCCCTGATTGTTTAAGCAACTGTATTAATTATATATGGTTTATAAATATTATTTTAAACATTATGCACTTTTTTTCAAAGATAGTCGTGTTATTTTATTGCACTTTGAAAAAACATGCATAATATTTGGCTCGATGTGGCCTCATGAGAGACGCCAAAAGCTTTTTCCCCCTAACTTGAAATTATGCCTTTTAAATTCGATAGAATAAATATTTAAGTAGAAAATTTGAATTTAGTTTTTCAGCCATTTTGACAGCCCTAGTTGTGACTAATGCTGTCATTAGCTAATAAGAGGACCACAACAGCCTTACTTCATCTTTAGGCAAGATACATACTTTACAAAAGTATGCAAACACATACGTATACAAGCGCTTGCAGATGCAAAGCTGAATAACTTTTATTTTTATTTTTTTTTGTTGCAAAACTCAAAAGAAAGTATTTTAAAGAATGTTTCAGCTCTTTCATTTGAGTAAAATTACAGGAGAAAAAAAAACTTATTTTACTTTTTCCCAAATTAATTTTTTTTTCAGTTTATTTTTCTGGGTCCCCCCCCCTCCATTTTTAAAAATTTTTTTGGACTCCATTTTAATGGTTATATTAAAGTTTCTTAATCAGAAAGCATGTCTTGAAATCATGAATATTATACAATTTAACAGCAATTTATTAAAAGTTTAACAAAAGTTAAAGTCAGGAATGGCGTTATCCTGGTTATCTGATGGACAGACAATATTACATCACCATACATAACTATAAATCTCCCTCTGTCCCTCTTAAACAGGGTGTGCCACAGGGCTCAGCCCTAGGGCCATTATTATTTATTGTTTATATTATGCCCCTCGGACAAATTATTCACCGCAACAGTCTACAGTACCACTGCAATACCGATGATATTCAGATATACACTTCCTGCCGACCTGACTCTCTCCACCAGACTGCATCTCTATTGTCATGTGTCAATGAGTTAAAGACCTGGCTTAGCTCCTACTCTCTGTTTGAATTTGAATAAAACAGATATCTTACTTGTCGGGCCCCCAACTGTAACAAAAAACATAACAAATGCCCCTAGATTTGACCTCGAAGCCACATCAATTATCCCATCTGCCACAGTTAAAAACTTAGGTATCATTCTCGACTCTTCTCTAAATCTAGATGCTTATATTTGTAAGCTCTCCAAAGTTGCATTTTTTCAACTTCGCCGTATTGCCAAACTCCGTTCCTTCATCAGTCCAAAAGATGCTGAATTACTAGTAAATGCTTTAATCACATCTCGTCTTGATTACTGCAACGCTTTTATTTCCGGATTACCAGTATGCTCCATCTCTCGATTGCAATATATTCAAAATTCTGCAGCAAGAATGCTAACTTACACTAAACGGTCTGCACATATCACTCCTATTCTATTCAACCTCCACTAGCTACCTGTGTCCTCTCATATCATTTATAAAATTCTTCCGCTTACCTTTAAGTCACTCCATGGTCTTGCACCTACCTACCTATCTCTCTGACCTGCTTTCTCCATATATTCCCTCTCGTCCACTTCGATCATCTGGAACTTCTTTGTATTCCGAGATTTCGCCTATTAACTATGAGAGGTAGATCTTTCTCTGCTATGGCTCCCAAACTTTGGAACACATTGCCCCTGGCTCTTCGGACAATAACCACACTCCACGAATTTGTCTAAACTCAAAACCTAATGTTCCACCAATATTTCCTGTTATAATGTCATGTTAATGTTACCTGTTAAATTTTTTTTTTTTTCTCTCTATAATACTGTATTATTACTGTGGTATGCAACTGCAAACCACATGTTCTGGACTTGGAAAATGTCTTGTCCATGTATGTAGGAACGTATTTGCTTCTGTCATTGTGCAGTGTCCTTGAGCTTGGGAAAGGCGCCATATAAATTAAACTTATTATTATTATTATTATTAAAAGTTAGTTTTTTAGGGCCCGGTGAATTATGATTTAGTTTAAGATTTAGTTTTCTGGTAATTAAATGAAGGCATACAACATACATTTTTCATGTAATCCAATGAAAATTAAACCCTTTAAATTTTTGGCAAAAAAAAGTGCTGCACAACAGGTGTACTGTTAAAACATGGAAGAAAAATTGTGTGATTATTCCTTAAAAAAATACATTTTTAATAATTGTATTATTAGTAGTAGTATTACAATAAGACGTGCATTCTACTGTACATAAGTAATACATTTCTGTCACAATGTCTTCAAGTTTAACCAGACTTTTATTTTTATGAGTTGCCAGTTATATCATTACATTATTACATCATTTTTGGTTACATCATTGTTTTCTGTTTATCAGAATAATCCATATCCAGTAATTCACATTCCAACTTTGTTTTTCAAAACGGAAGAATTAAATGGCTCAGAAAATCTAAAAAATACCTAGCTTCCACTTAATAATAAAAAATGAGTATTATCGTTTTCAGTGACGTACAACCTGTATATATCTGTCAACATCTCTGAAAAAAAAAGGATCTGCCCCCACTTTCAGAACTGCATTTCAGGCTTTCAGGCCCTGTTCGCTTTTTCTGACAGGTTTTGTAAAATTCCCTGCACTCTGCAATTTGGAGGTCCAAAACTCTCTTTCTCTCCTCTCCCCCTCCACTTTTCTGGCTGCCATCGCTTTGCTGACTGTGCGAGAATTTTCTCAGGAACAACAGTGACTCACTTTTGAGCAAGGGGGCGTGCGAGCTGTCTGGTGACGCAGAATGATGTCATCTCACCTCTCGAGGCAGTCATCCAGTTGTGCGTGTGTTTGAGAGTGAGCGCGTCTGTATCATCGTTCTGTGCTGAGGTTACATCTCTTGCTCGCTGCACTTTCATCTGTGATGTGACTGTCAGTATGATGACAGCGTGTCCCACTCGCCAGTCAGTCTCTCTGTCCACCATCTGTCTGTCATACTGCAGCACTGCGCTCGACTCAGAGACGGAAACAGTGATCAAGGGGGACAAACTGTGACTATAAATTATACACGCGCAGTGGCTGCCATCACTTTGGCATTGATGCCTGTCACACGGTATCCACTCCCTAAAATCTTAGGCAACTGATTGTAGACTAAAGCACAGCACATCTGTGCTAGTAGCTGCAACTATCAGTTTTCTGTAATAATCAATGATCTACAAATTATTTATTGGATTATTATATTTTTGTCCAAAGAATTTATGCCGTCACTGTCTAGTCTGTATTGGTACCTTGCATACTTTAAAGGGGTCATATGATGTTGCTAAAAAGAACATTATTTTGTGTATTTGGTGTAATGAAATGTGTTTATGCGGTTTAAGGGAAAAAAATATTATTTTCCACATACTGTACATTATTGTTTCTCCTCTATGCCCCGCCTTTCTGAAACGCTTCGATTTTTACAAAGCTCATCGGTCTGAAATATCTCTCTGACCTGCTTTCTCCATATATTCCCTCTCGTCCACTTCGATCATCTGGAACTTCTTTGTATTCCGAGATTTCGCCTATTAACTATGAGAGGTAGATCTTTCTCTGCTATGGCTCCCAAACTTTGGAACACATTGCCCCTGGCTCTTCGGACAATAACCACACTCCACGAATTTAAGTCTAAACTCAAAACCTATATGTTCCACCAATATTACCTGTTATAATGTCATGTTAATGTTACCTGTTAAATTTTTTTTTTTTTCTCTCTATAATACTGTATTATTACTGTGGTATGCAACTGCAAACCACATGTTCTGGACTTGGAAAATGTCTTGTCCATGTATGTAGGAACGTATTTGCTTCTGTCATTGTGCAGTGTCCTTGAGCTTGGGAAAGGCGCCATATAAATTAAACTTATTATTATTATTATTAAAAGTTAGTTTTTTAGGGCCCGGTGAATTATGATTTAGTTTAAGATTTAGTTTTCTGGTAATTAAATGAAGGCATACAACATACATTTTTCATGTAATCCAATGAAAATTAAACCCTTTAAATTTTTGGCAAAAAAAAGTGCTGCACAACAGGTGTACTGTTAAAACATGGAAGAAAAATTGTGTGATTATTCCTTAAAAAAATACATTTTTAATAATTGTATTATTAGTAGTAGTATTACAATAAGACGTGCATTCTACTGTACATAAGTAATACATTTCTGTCACAATGTCTTCAAGTTTAACCAGACTTTTATTTTTATGAGTTGCCAGTTATATCATTACATTATTACATCATTTTTGGTTACATCATTGTTTTCTGTTTATCAGAATAATCCATATCCAGTAATTCACATTCCAACTTTGTTTTTCAAAACGGAAGAATTAAATGGCTCAGAAAATCTAAAAAATACCTAGCTTCCACTTAATAATAAAAAATGAGTATTATCGTTTTCAGTGACGTACAACCTGTATATATCTGTCAACATCTCTGAAAAAAAAAGGATCTGCCCCCACTTTCAGAACTGCATTTCAGGCTTTCAGGCCCTGTTCGCTTTTTCTGACAGGTTTTGTAAAATTCCCTGCACTCTGCAATTTGGAGGTCCAAAACTCTCTTTCTCTCCTCTCCCCCTCCACTTTTCTGGCTGCCATCGCTTTGCTGACTGTGCGAGAATTTTCTCAGGAACAACAGTGACTCACTTTTGAGCAAGGGGGCGTGCGAGCTGTCTGGTGACGCAGAATGATGTCATCTCACCTCTCGAGGCAGTCATCCAGTTGTGCGTGTGTTTGAGAGTGAGCGCGTCTGTATCATCGTTCTGTGCTGAGGTTACATCTCTTGCTCGCTGCACTTTCATCTGTGATGTGACTGTCAGTATGATGACAGCGTGTCCCACTCGCCAGTCAGTCTCTCTGTCCACCATCTGTCTGTCATACTGCAGCACTGCGCTCGACTCAGAGACGGAAACAGTGATCAAGGGGGACAAACTGTGACTATAAATTATACACGCGCAGTGGCTGCCATCACTTTGGCATTGATGCCTGTCACACGGTATCCACTCCCTAAAATCTTAGGCAACTGATTGTAGACTAAAGCACAGCACATCTGTGCTAGTAGCTGCAACTATCAGTTTTCTGTAATAATCAATGATCTACAAATTATTTATTGGATTATTATATTTTTGTCCAAATAAATTTTTCACTACTTTTAAAATGGCCATGTCTGTATTGTAACTTTGCATACTATGCAAAGTTACAATACAAACAAGGCCATTTTATACTCTATACTCTATATACTCTATATTTAAAGATGTCTATCAATGCAAGCAAGTGTCATTTGGTCAGCACTTGTCTTTTGAATATCTAGGGATTGTGTTGAAAGGTGCTCCACACATTCTGTTTATCATTATTTACAGGCTTCCAAAATTCTCTCCAGCCTTTGTTGAAGAGTTCACAGAAATGCTATCAATGATTTCCTCAGAGTTTGACTGTTTTGCTATTGCAGGGGATTTTAATATTCACATAGATAATGCAGAAAACAAAACTACAAAAGAAATTATAAATCATGCATGTGCATGAACCTACACACAATCGTGGACATACGTTAGATTTACTTATCAGTAGAGGTCTAAACATTTCATCCATTGTTATTAAGGACGTAGCACTATCTGATCACTTCTGTATTTTCTTTGATATATTGATCTCTGCTATCGCTGAATCTGTCAGAAAGAGATGCATTAACGAAAACACCAGTGTGCTATTTATGGAGGCTATATCTTTAACACCAAGCATTTCTGCAGACTCTGTTGATCTTCTCCTTGATTCCTTTAACTCAAAAGTTAAGAAAGTTATTGATGATATTGCTCCTGTAAAATTCAGTAAGAAGTCTGACAGACAGAAATCAGCTTGGAGAAAATCAACAGCAGTTCAGAGTATGAAAAGACAATGCAGAAAAGCCGAGCGGATGTGGCGGAAGACGAAACTTGAAATACACTATAGCATATATAAAGACCGTAACTTAAACAACACTTGCACTCTTTTTGCTACTGGTGAGAGACTGACAAACCCCCCAAGTCAGATTGCCAGTGAAATGCTCTCCGACAGCAAATGCAATGAGTTTGCTTCCTTCTTTTCTGAGAAGATCAATAATATCAGGAAGGCGATTAGCACATCCCAAAGTTATGCAGAGGTCATGCGGAGTCCCACAAGGCTCAATTCTTGCACCGCTCTTGTTTAGCCTGTATATGCTCCCACTAAGTCAAATAATGAGAAAGAACCAAATTGCCTATCACAGCTATGCTGATGATACCCAGATTTACCTAGCCTTATCTCCAAATGACTACAGCCCCATTGACTCCCTCTGCCAATGCATTGATGAAATTAACAGTTGGATGTGCCAGAACTACCTTCAGTTAAACAAGTCATTGCGTTTGGAAACAAAGATGAAGTTATCAAGGTGAATGCATACCTTGACTCTAGGGGTTTGACAACTAAAGATCAAGTCAGGAATCTCGGTGTGATTCTGGAGACAGACCTTAGTTTCAGTAGTCATGTCAAAGCAGTAACTAAATCAGCATACTATCATCTAAAAAACATTGCAAGAATTAGATGTTTTGTTTCCAGTCAAGACTTGGAGACTCTGTCATTGCCAACAAAGTGTATATAACAAAGTATTGAGATGAAATTTTGTTATTGACCAAATACTTATTTTCCACCATAATTTGCAAATAAATTCTTTAAAAATCCTACAATGTGATTTTCTGGATTTTTTTTTCTCATTTTGTCTCTCATAGTTGAGGTATACCTATGATGAAAATTACAGGCCTCTCTCATCTTTTTAAGTGGGAGAACTTGCACAATTGGTGGCTGACTAAATACTTTTTTGCCCCACTGTAAATCACTCAATGGCCTAGGACCTAAATACATAGCAGATATGTTCACTGATTATAAACCTAACAGACCACTCAGATCATTAGGATCGAGTCAGTTAGAAATACCAAGGGTTCACACAAAACAAGGGGAGTCCTCTTTTAGTTATTATACCGCCCGCAGTTGGAATCAGCTTCCAGAAGAGATCAGATGTGCTAAACATTAGTCACATTTAAATGCAGACTCAAAACTCATCTGTTTAGCTGTGCATTTACTGAATGAGCACTGTGCAATGTCCAAACTGATTACACTATTTTATGTATAATCATGTTCTATTCTTAACTGTTTTAAATTAATTTTAAACCTTTTAAATCAATTTTTAAATCATTTTCAAAATTTTAAATTCCTTGTTTTATTGTTGTGATTATTATAATTAAAAAAAATTTTTTTTAATTTATTTTATGTAAAGCACTTTGAGTTACCATTGTGTATGAAATGTGCTATATAAATAAACTTGCCTTGCCTGGCCTTGCCTTACTATACTGTAAACAAATGTCATTTTAATGGTGAAAGACTGCGGTACATTTTTAAAAGTTTTTTTCCCTTTCTCTCTATGGTGAAAAACTGTAATAGATCTAATGGGACATTTCCTGTAGTTTTACAGTAAAATACTATTAAATGTACAGTTTTTGGAAATGATAAAGAACAAGTCATCTTATAATTTACAGTGAAAACTGTAAGTTGACGGGTATCAAAGTGGTATCAATATCAGCTGATGCACAGAATTTGGTTAGTGGAATCGGATCAGTAAATGAAAAAAGTGGTCTAGTACACAGCTACCAGAAGAAAGTTCAGACCCCTCAAATGTTTTAACAAACACAAATTCTGAACTCATTGATGTAATATAAGGACACTTTATGGATTTAATCTTGTTTTATTTCCCAATGTTTTTGTTGCTGACCTTGTTGAATAAATTTCACTATACGAATAACTTTTAGTCATTTAGTACAAGGTCATGTCTGTTTTATTATTTTTTAATTGAACTTGCTTCTGATAGGCAGAGCAGCCAAGAGTGCCATCTGTTATACAATGTGAATTTTACTTCACTTTCACTTCAATAGATAGTCGTTTTGCTCTTGGTGTAAATAGACTATGCATCTGTGATTCTTTTTACTTTTTTTTTTTATATTGTGTTTGATGTGAAAGGGTCTTATAAGCTAGCAGGGAGACCAGAGGCTGTTCAGTTTGAAAGAAAACATTTCAGTGACGTCAAGGCCATTCTATGATTTGATCCTATTTTAGCCCGGTTGACTGTTCTTTTTTCAGCAATACAGACGCGGAGGTTGACATCTCTTCCTCCTCTGAAGAAAATCTCTGGTGCAGTCCAATTCCCTGCCTCTCTCACAGACACATTAAAGCAGTGCTTGCATCACATACATCTTATTCCTTAACTCGATTTGCTGACCAGCTCAGCATTTCCGTTTCACCCCTGTGAATAACTGAATTCTGCTGGCATCATTCTTGTATGAACATGAGTGAACGAGTGATTTTTTTTATTTTTATTTTTGTAGAGCCTTATTTATTACACTGATCTTTGTTAGGAAACTGAATAGACTAACAGGTGGCGAGGTTTCAGTGTGTATTCAGACATTGTGGCTGCGGTTTGGTGCTGTGACACACTTTCTTTTTCCCCTCCTTTCCTACTCTTTCTGTCTGAGGAAAACCAGTGAAATAGCGCATTGTTTGCTAGACGCACATCATGGTTTCACTTTAGAAAGAGATGGAGCCAAAGCAGATGAGAGAAATTGAGAAGTACGTGCACAGGAGGGGCGAGACGTTAGAGGGGGCCGCCTTGAGTGCTTTGGTGACCCATGTAGAGGAATGAGTTTAGTCGCCCTTTGTGACCTAAAATACAGTATGCTATTGAATTATGCTGCAAATCGCATCTGGCTGTTCTTCCTCCCAGGAGATGAAGGTTAGATGCACACACAGACCCATGATTATTCTCCGTTCGGGCTCACAGAACTCTGCTGTTTCTCTGTTCTAAATGAGACCCTCTCTTCTTGCCCAAAAACATGTTTCTATTGAATTGACAAATGGTGATTGAACATCTTTTACTGTAGGCTTTAGGTCACTGCTTTGCTTTGTTTTTTTTTTGTTTTGTTTTTTTTCACTTGATGACCCCATGTCATGTTGTCCATGTTGTCCAACACAATGTACAAAGCCCCCTCAAATAAGATAGTTTGGGTTTTTCTGCTGTAATTTTGACAAAGCTGCTTTTTTATTAACAGAAACGGGGAGTATTGATCTATTCAATTAAATTAATTGAAATACTTTTTAGGCATCCTGCAGCCCTCTTGGAAGTTTGCTGAGGCTCCGTAGTGGGGCCCTGGCCCCTGGTTATGAACCACGGTCTCCTTGCTTACTGTTTAGCTCCATTGTTGTTTTTAGAATCTTTATTACCACACATCCAGGTTTAATTGGTGGTAGTGATGTGATGGTACTGGCTTATATCATTAATATTAATTAGGTTGTGCCTGTCCTGTGCAGATATGCTTCAGTTGAATGGTCTTCAGGATGTACCACACTAACTTGGGCCCAACACTTAAGTTGGACCAAAAACCAAATATTGATTGACTATTTTCAGGGCTCGCAAAATCGCTAGCCCGACGTCCCGGGGCTATTGTGTTTTCCAGTTGGGCTACCAAAATGTTTCACCATCCTGCCCGACGGGCTATCTTGAACAGTGATATAAAATTCCTTCCTTGATTTGCGTTGTTCACTAGCTTGTAGGGGTAAAACGGATCGTAGTTGATCTTTTGCACGTGTTTCTAAGTCTTGCCGATTTAAACAATTCAAGTGTTTTAAACCATTCATGCACATTCGGAGCTGCGCGCACAGACAGACGCGTTTCAGACAATGTGCGTACACAGAATTGATTCCTCTTTCACATATCCTTGCATCTGAATGAACACATACACACAATTATCTCAAAATAACTGTCTCGGCAAGTACTCTCGTAAACACATTCGGTTATGTCTTAAGTGAACGTAAACAGTGGAGAAGTGCATCATCATATGGGATCCATGCATTCGGTCTTAAAGGGGCAGCAGCCTATAAATACTTGCTGTTCCATAAGCGCCACCTGCTGTCAGAGAGTGACATTTGCATCTCATTCACAAAGCTAAAATCAGACCATTCTGTTTTTGGTTAAAATTTCAAAATTATACAATCTAATTGCAATCTAAATAACATGTATTTAGCATTTTTGTTTGGATCGTGATTAAAATACAGTGGTTGCCTCTGATTTTAAATGGAAAAAGCACAGCCAAAGCATTAGTTTGTTTATATGAAGAGATTGATTTTATTTGTATTATTTAATTATTTGATTTGGGATTTGGTTTAAAACTTCAGGTTAGTTTTATTATTTGACATATTTCAATTTCACAAAGAGATATGCAGCATTTTGTTGGAGAAATAATAAAAGGACACCTTTTCATTTATAATTTGTCTTAAATCTCCTTTTGTTAAAAAGAAAAATTGTGAGAAAATTGTATTGTGAAATCAGTATTGTGCATCGCATCGTTGAGTGAATCATTACATCCCTATATGCTACTAGTTTTTGCTGTGGTATCAAATAAGTATTCTGTTATTTAAATAATAAAGAACCATCTTTTTTTTGCTCATCTGCAAAATGACCCGATCTGTTACTCAAAATCTGATATGATAATGCAATATGATCCAAGTCGTGGGTTTTGTGATCTGTTGCACCCCTACTCTCTTGACTTGTTATTTGAAGAAAAAAAGCGATCAATGAAGTTTTTAATCATGCTGATTTGTCAGTGAAGTTCAGCCGATGTCTTTTAAATTTTTTTTTATTTGGGCTACTTAAATTAATTCTGGGCTACCAAAATCTGAAGAATGTCTGCCCGAAGGGCTACCAGCGATTTTGAAATTTTGCGAGCCCTGATTTTACTTGCCATTTTACTGTAATAATGTTATATTACTAATACACACAGTCTAATATACTGTATAGAATTTTCAACTGTCAACAGTTTAACAGAATTTTAGAAATAAATGTACAAATTGCATAAACAAGTAAAGCTGTCCACAGCACATTGATTAGCATAAATGTAAATTCAGGCATATATTTTAAAATCAATGTAAAATGCTATTCACAGCAAAGTAAATCTATACTGCCTGCTTAATCTTTGCTAATGGGAAGTTTGTAGGCCAATCACCATATGACTAATCGTTATAGAGCTCCAGGGAAAAGTTATGACAATGCTGACTCGCTCATCATTGGTTTGTGAATAGTGGGCGTTACACACCAGAATAGAGGCAGGTGGTTGGAGGGGAGGTGTTTGTGAACCAAAAAGTAAAGTAATTTTCATTGTCTGAAGTTATTGAATTTTTAGAAAGGTTACATAGACAAACCTGCACATTAAAAAAGCAAATAATTAAATAATTAAATATTGGTTTCTTGCCAATACCCTACAGCCAATTCTGTGCCTTTTACCGTTATATGTTTTCAGAATTTAGAAAATTATTTTGATGTATACTTTTCTTTTCTTTTCTTTTTCTTTTGCTCTGAAATGGTTAAAAAACTTACCATCTTTTAAATTCATACAGATTTTTTTTTTTAAAGAATATGATATATACTGTATATATACATATACATATATATATATATATGCATAGTAATAAGCATCTGTATTTGTTTTTTTATGTTAATATGTTAATACTTAAAATGCCAGTGAACTCCATTACCTGTTGGCTCAAATGCTTGAGAAACATTCAAGAGTCTTGAACACAATGTGACCTCTCTGTCATTGCACCTTTTATAAAGAACAAAATTTCAAGCCATGGTGCATGTGACCAGGTTAGTTAAAGTGGGACGAAAATCACTAAAAACTGTTTGCCACACTGCTATTTTCATGTAATGAATTTTACATTCACAGCTCCTTTGAATCCAGGGCTAATGAAAGTTTCATTTGCATTCATTTTTATTACCGTATTGGCCCGAATATAAGATGACCCTGATTATAAGACGACCCCCCTTTTTCCAGATGTACCTTTTGGAAAAAGGCTTTTAAAAAAACAAATCTTGTTTTTTCTCAGTAAAACACATTTTGTCTTCAATTATTTTCATATTGCATATTTTTCCTATTTTAATTTTTGTTTTGAAAGTATGGTAAAAACTGGAAAAATTTATCAACAATCACATTTAAAAAATATACGCTTTTTGATATCAAAATAAAAAAAACAAAAAAAACAGGTAGCCCATCTGAATTAGGACATTTAGGCTATCCATCTAATAGTAGCCTACCAAAATCTTATTAACAGTAGAAGTTAAATCTTACTGTAGTCTTCAAATCTGGGTACTGTCTTACGTTTCAAAATCACAAAGGGAGTTTGGTCCCATCAGGCTAACGTGACCGTCACAACTCATGCAGCTGTAAGGTTTTCTGCTTATTTTGATTTTACTTTACAACACAAATTACATTACATATTTCATGGCACACTCGTTTTATGCCTATTTGGCGCCACCTATTGTTGTGGGTGTATTATTGACATGTCAAAGTCTAGACCCTGAATATAAGACGACCGCGTTTTTTCAAATGTATTTCCAAGAAAAAAAAAACATTGTCTTATATTCGGGTCAATACGGTAATTTAACAGATGATTTAATTCAGAGTTCGCAAATGGAAAGAATACAAGCGATTTCTGTTACATTCACATAACGTCACAACGTAAAGTGACAGGAACAGTCCTTCCTGGGGCGCAGCAGTTATAACTAACTTTGTTTATGCTCATTCATACTCATTTACTGGGCTACAGTGGCATAAGCCTTCCATACTTGTATGTCTGCAGTCTGTGTGAAGCATTTATATCAGTGTCTATCACCTTCAGATGGCCTGGAGCTCTCCACCCAGAGCTATTTGAAAGTTTGGGGTCGGTTTGGTATACTATAATAGTTAATACTTTGTTCAGCAAGGATGCATTAATGCATGGAAGCTTGTTTACGCCACTGAATAAAAAATGAGTAATAAATAAATCTCACAATTTTGACTTTTTTCTTATAATTGCAAGATATAAACTCACACTTCTGACTTTTTTTGCGAGCTTATATATCGCAATTCTGACTTCTTTTATCAGAATTGTGAGATATAAACACAATTGTGAATTTATTGAGAGTTATAAAGTCCAATTCTGAGGAAAAAAGTCAGATCATAATTCTGATATTTTTAGTTATATCTCACAATTCTGACTTTGTTTTTCAGAATTGCGAGTTTATACCTTGCAGTTCTGACTTTATAACACACAATTGCGTGTTTTATGCCACGCAAGTCTAAGAAAAAAAGTCTGAATTGTGAGATAAAAGTCACAAGTTTTCATTTTTTATTTAGTGGCGGAAACATGCTTCCATATTAAGTTGATCAATGGTGACAGTAAAGGCATTTGTAAAGTCATATTTTTTTTTCTAAAGATTTCTATTAAAAAAACTTTCTGCGGGTTCAATAAAAAGAACCGTTTAGGGTTCTTTGTAGCCAGGAAAAAGGTTCTATATAGAACCCTTTGGGGTTCATTTTATGAATTTAGTTTTTGTTTAATTGTAATAAAATTTTATGACTAAAACAGCTCATATAGATACTTTGTCACTAAAAAAACTGAAATAACCATAAGCATAACACATTAAAGTATTATGTAATTATTTTTATTAGCATTTTTCTCTTAAATTGACAAAACAGTACATTCCATTTTACAAATATTAGTGTTTCATCAAACCTCCTCCCCCTTACCCAGCTATCCAACACGTATCAGTCATAAATATGTTGATTGCTACACACATACATATGAAAAAGTTAACTTGGAAAAATAAATAAATTAGTATACTGTACTTTCAATAAATGTGAAGTATTAACATAACTTTATCCTATAAACCAAGTAGTCTATGACATTTTTTGTATGCTGCAACTTTCCCCAATTCTGTAACACATGATAGATGGCAAACCTGGTAAGTCCACGTTTCTGAAAAGCCAGCTAAAAGACTAATGTGGTTTTAAGTTGCATTAAACCATAATTTAACATTCAAATAATTAACATTCACAAAGATGAAAATAACTAAATAATAATAAAAAAATTGACACATGACAATTTCAGCACTGGGAAGGGCTAAATATTGTTGGCTTTTGGATGCTCCAATACTGAACAAAGAGTGGACAGCAAACAGATACTTTTGACATCTCTGTGCTATTGGTCAGTGACACATCCATTTGAATGCAAACTGTCTTTTCGTTGAGGGGCTTGACATCCTAAAATGGAGATGCTATTCATAGAAACTTTCATTAGACCTATGGAGAGTACAGTACAACAGAAAGGAATCTCTCAAATTTACATCTTAAAACTTGTATTTTCACCTGAATGCAGATGACCAAACAAGTAATGCTGCACTCCACAGTCAAGACCTGCAGTGACACTGCAACAAGAAATGTTATTTATTTATTTAAATTATTATTTATTTTGCATAAGAACCTGCATGATAACATGTGGAATACAGAAAAAAAAAAGATATCAGGAACTTCAGATTAGCAGATTTACGAGTTTCCCAAAGTAAGTACTGTGAGGAAAAGAATTAATGTACCTTTTTGTGTCATTGTTTTGAAGCAGGTTGGACATGTTTCCCCTGACTTCCACTTTTCACTCTGATAAGGTGGTGGTTAAAACTAGGGATGTAATGGTATGAAAATTTCTTATCACGATTATAGTGACCAACATTATCACGGTTATCAGTATTATCACGGTATTGCTAAAATGTGCTGGAGCTGTTAAAGTTGTGTATTTGGTGTAATGAAATGTGTTTATGTGTTTTAAAGTAA